>NW_011500135.1:21689-76099 GCF_000495115.2 Populus euphratica
TATTATTAAGTTTATGCCTTTCATTTCCTTTCCTTTACTTAGTTAACTTTTATTTTATTTATGTTCTTATCTTGTTTATTTATGTTTCTCTCTTTTATTATGTTCTTAACATGGACGTTAATGTTTGATACTAACATGTTTTGTATTTGTTATCTTGTTCACTCTTTAATACTGTACTTGTTAAATGACTAATCTAGATTTATATTATATAACATTTAGTACAATAAATGCTTGGCACTTTCATAGCACAAATCATATGGTATACCCGACACCAATGCTGTGAAAAGAACTTGATTTATTGTTAACATAAGTTATAATCATGAATACCTCACAACATTTACAAGTATTAACATTATTCAAATAAGATAACTAATGAAATCATGTTAATAATTTATAATCTGATTGGAATATTCTTTGTGTGTGGTTTCTATTTGAGTAATAAAAGTTGATACTATACTTGTTTGAAATACATTAGTGAATTTTCTAACCTTAACATTTGTTGTTATCGTTGTTTAATCCTCACATTGATCTTCCATCTCAAATTTTTCATTAACTTCTTTTTTTCTTCTTCTATTATTATTGTTGTTGTTG
Organism: Populus euphratica; assembly: GCF_000495115.2. Classification (NCBI taxonomy): domain Eukaryota; kingdom Viridiplantae; phylum Streptophyta; class Magnoliopsida; order Malpighiales; family Salicaceae; genus Populus; species Populus euphratica. The sequence goes on from NW_011500135.1 coordinate 22,281, forward strand.
TTGTTGTTGTTGTTGTTGTTGTTGTTGTTGTTGTTGTTGTTGCTGTTGTTGTTGTTGTTGTCATCGTTGTATTGTTGTTATTTATAATTTATACAATTAACCTCCCTGTGGTTCGACCTCGGTCTTGTCAGGTTATCAATTATTTCAATACTCCTATACTTGGAAGAAGACATCAATCTTTTGATCGTGTCAAATGTATACTGAAAAGTAACTCCAAACTAAGCCTTTTATACTTCAGGTGTAGGTTAGTAATTATAATACCTATTACATCCTATTAAATATGAACAAACAGTACATGATTATATTAATTAAATGTGATGATACAAGTAATGAGATAATATTATTTTATTATTACAAGATTACATTTCTATTCTTCCTACGTTGTATGAAGTAGGTCAAGTCAAGTAATATAAAAGAGGGTATGAACATTCACAAAGGGGTTCAAAATCTTAGACTCATGTACATAATCACACTCTTTCTTCTTCTACATTTTCTTCCCTTTCATCTTCTTTATCTTCATAAAAACTCATTAATATCTTCATTAATGTTTTTTTGTCACATAAACATACCTCATGCTTGATCTTTGAAGAGTCTCTCATCAATACCTTCAATGATCTTGAAGAGACTTAGTGCAGGTATTCATCCAATAAAAGGTTTACAATCCCTAAAAATATCTATTAAGAAAGAAGCTAAGATAATCTTGAAGTGAAGCTCGTAATTCATAGTAACATACTATGAATGATTTATAAAAATGTTGATTTATAAAGATATTGAGAGATAATTCCTTTCAGAACATTTCTTATAGGTAACCTACGGAATATGCATGAGTGGGCATACATTAATTTCAAATACAGATGAAAAAAAAAGGTTGTATTTCTATATTGATTTAATAACTCTACGTCTCCATGAATTGTAGCTCGACTAGCATTAATATTGCCCCGGCTATTAAGAGATTTTAAGTTTTAAAATTTTCATAATAATAAAAAATGAATAAAGGAACCGAGAAAAAGAAAAGAAAGCTTCTATCTGAGGACAGATATTTCCACCATTAGGCGCAAGAATGAAAAATCACATACACATCCACAATTAAAGCATTATTTAAATTTACAAATATAGATTGGTATACCCAAATAACCCATTTCGCATATCCATGAAATCTTGATTTCCATCTACCTATGCTCCGAAGTATGAGTATATAATATACAATCATTAACCTTAATTATGGCCTCAACCCTCCCTAATTACCTATTTATAAAGAACACTTGGCTAGTTGTTCTCTGTAACTAAAACCTAGCGATACTGAGTTTTCTTCTTGGTTTACTGCAACCATCATGCTTAGCTTTTTTCAGCCTCGATCTCTTTCTATTGGCCAGGGTACATTAGGAAGGAGAGAGCTATTATTTGCTCATGTTACCTGAGATGTTCTTGAGAAGCACAACTATGAATTCTGAAGTTAAGTACAATATAGTAAGTAGTAAATTGATCATCAGGCCACAAAATCTGGCAATAATTGTGCAGGAAACCTCTTTCTGTTTTGGATGTCAATGCTTTCAAAACCAGTGCTGGAGTGAGAATTTTGTGAGGTGTTAATCCCAGAAAAGTCAGGTTCAGTACCGCTTCCAATTTCTAGTCTTCTTCCAGCGAGCTGATTAATGTTCTGGTTCGAGAGGTAGTTTTGTTGAGTTCCTGAAAGAGAAAGGTTCTCACAATGTGGCAGACCAAGAGTAAGGGAAACACTGTTTCCACTAAATCTTGGTGTCATCTGCTCAAGGTTAAACCTCCCAAGATCTCCCATTGGATATGCTCCAAATCCACCACTGCTAGTTATTAAAGGATAGCCATCCTTGATTAACCTTTCACCACCAAAATTCGCACTGATTTCCCTACTTGTCTCACCTTGTTTCACGTCCATGTCCATGGAGAGGATACTGCTTGGAGAATTCTGCATGTCACTACTCGGTTTCTTTGAGCTTCTATGAGAAATTCCTTCCATTTCAGCTGGTCCAATAAGGGTAAAACCAGCTTGCTGTTGAAGGGGTGCTCCCATGGGAGACATTGAGATTGCGGGGTAGGAAAATCTTGGAGGAGAAGTATTCTGGTTCCTGGGTTTTTCGACTTGTTTCGAGTGAAGTACTCCCTTAAGTTGATCCATTTGAAGTGTACTGCTCTCTCCTGGTGCGCTAGAATGAGACCTCGACTCCTTGTTCTCGTTTTTATTTGCAGTCTCCTCAGAACCAGTTTTCTCTTGCCCCTTGATTTCCTCAACATACATTTCCTCCACCATTGGCTTCCACAGCCGAACCCGAGCATTTATAAACCAATTAGACACCTACATATGATCAAATCATAAATGTGATGGAGATTAGATAATTCATAGCAGAAGGATATTACATTCTCTATAATTTATTAATTCTGATTACAAAGAAGAAGTTTGAATCTAAAACCTCCGAGAAAGAGAGAGAATGAGTATAGTACTTGGGCTACATGTTGATTGGCTACTCTATAATTTATTTTCCAGAGATATATATTGGGAATGAAGAGGATTAGGGTTCATACCTGGCTCCTAGTAAGCCCTGTTTGTTTTGCAAGCATGTGCTTATCAGAATCTTTGGGATATCTGCGTTCAACCAGAAGCAAAAAATTTGTAACAAAATTAATCAACCCAAAAGTAGCCAATGCATGCGTATGCACGATACCATATACTTTTAAGATCATATACCGAAAACTATTATTGAAACCTCGTCTTGAAGGTAGGTGAAATTTCAAAAATGGTTTTTATTATGCTCATGTTTTAGACTACTGAGACTTCCAGAAACTTACGGGTGAAGGAAGTGCTCAAAGAGCCAGGCGCGAAGAACGGAAACAGCACGTTCCGGCAATCCTCTCTGGGGTCTCCAAGCATTATGCTGGACCATTCCCAATTGTTGTAGTGCTCGCTGTTGTCGAAGCTGATGATCCACGTACCTTAGTCTTGAACCTTCAACCTTTGCTCCTATGCAATCCTCTTCACCCAAACTCTTGCTTGCGGCTCTGATTTGCGAAGAAATTGTGTCTTTAAGACTCCTGAATTGCTTTGAGATAGTCTGTAATGCTAGGGCTGTGTATGATTTAGCTGCACCAAATCCTGATGCTTGCTCGAACGAGGAAACCACTACTTGCATTTGGTGGTGGTATTGCCTGTATCTTTGTTCCACCTTTGAAAGTTTCCAAAGCAAGAAAACAGATTTTAAGTACTATACGTAGGACCACTTTAGACTTGAGGACTATATAGCATGTTTCAAGTTGCATTTCGTTAGTTCATCACAACCACACAAAAAAGAAAAAGAAAAAGGAAGAATCAAGAAAAACAGCTGGGGTAATTGATATAACCAGAGATACCATAGTTTGTCTGAAATGAAATCGGCTTTGTTAATGGACCCTCTTTACTGGGACCTAACTTTAAAGCCATAAAAGACGAACATATATAATTTGTATATTACTGAAAATGAACTCTCTCTTGCTCTACAAATGCCCATCATGTTCTAAGCTATAAGTAATCTCTTCTTCTTCTTCTTCTTCTTCTTCAAGATTGCTTTTTCAATGTCCATGAAACCACCAAGATGAACCCAAATGCAACCCGATGATTGCTAGATAAAATCTAATCTTTGTTTACAAGTTGAAGAACATCGAGCCATGACAGGAATAAGCATCCAATTTCAAATTTCACAAGCAAAGAAACTACAGATATATAGTAATAGCAAGGCCTAATTTGGATTGTATATAGATTTAGTGGCAACAAGATTTTTTAGTGATGAATTCATCTTTAGAAGGTACAAAAATCAATTGACAAAGACCTTACTCTAGTTCTAACCGAACTTTCAATTTCCACTATTGAAATGGCACACGTGAAATTACGTGGAGCGTATGAAAGGTAAGTTTTCAGTAATTTACATCTTCAAAGATGAAAAATCTAAAGCAGCCATCAAAGAAAAGCAGTCAGAGATACCCATGTGCAACTTGTTTTATAAACACAGATATATGTACGTACCTCGTCGAGCATGTTTACAAGCTTTCCCTTCTTCATTTGCAGCTCCTGCCTATGGGCTGTCGTCAGCTCAGCTCCACGATTAGCAGCATAAGCTTCACCACCACTAGATCCATCCCCAGTTATCGATTGTTTAGTCATCTTCATCTTCTCTTTAGAACTCCCTTCTAAGCCACTCTTTATTAGGTCTTTCCCAACATTAACAGCTTCATCAAGCAATTCCTGTGTAGCTCTCAGGTACTTGGATCCCAAAACCATGTTTTGCAAACCGGAAACCCCATTCGACACTGCCGAAACAGACGACGGAGAGTTCCCAGAAACTCTGATTTCATCACCTGAAGACACAACCGAAACATAAGGATGCAATGCTTGAATCTCGTGATGTTTATTGCTTATAGCCCTATTATACGGTGTCGGTGGTGTCGGTGCTTGCTGAGATGAAAGGCTTAGAGATAACCCTTGCCTTCCAGGAGACACCGCCACCGGCCTCCGAAAACCCACCTGCGCCGACACGACATCATTGGCCGCACTAGACTCACAAGCTGTTGAGACCGAATTCTGATCCATTGAACCCCAAATGTTATAGTGAACATGACTAGGGACAATCCCATGTGGGGACGGACGGCTGTGACTGTCTGGAGTTAGAGAAGTGATATTGGAGGAGGGTGCAGCAAGTGGGATGCCGACAAAGTGGTGGTTCTGCGGGGGGCCATGAGGAAGGTTTCCGGTGTGAAGGCCATTATTGGAAGCGGCAGTACTACTACTGGGGTTAAAGAAGATCATGTTAGGGTGCTGCTGTTGGTGCTGCTGTTGAGTCGAGTCAGAGTAAGAAGAAAGGTAGTTAGGGTTCATAAGATAAAGTGTCTGAATCCCATCAGATGGTGCAGCTGCTGCTTGGATTTCTGAGCTTTCATGAAAGTACGTTGCCATTTAATATGATTCACAAAAGGCAAAATCAGTAACCCTTCGAGAGTCACTCCTATATATGCAAGAAAAAATTATGTGTCCAAGCTTGAAGCACTGAACAAATTAAGGATCAGCCCATTTTGATGATCGATTGAGAGGAATTGGATCCGGACTTGAGTCTGGCGAAATTCTGGACAAAGAAACAAGAGCAAAAGAGACTGATTATGAATCCATCTGTGTGCGTCTATATATATATATATAAACATGATAAAACAAAAAAATCCAAAACAAGTATGTGTGTGTGTGTTTTTGTAGTCTACAGCACAAATCACCTACTAGGTAGCTAGAAACTTGTGTTTTTGTAGTCTACAGAACAAATCACCTACTAGGTAGCTAGAAACTTAAAAATCTGATCCGAAGAAGAAAAAGGAAGAAGGTGTAGAGTATGGGCTGAAGATGTTTATATATAGCTCGCTAGAAAGGGAGTGGACAGGAGAGAGAGAAATTAGTTAAGAACAGGACACAAACCCCATCAAAGATCTTCATCCAGAGACAGCAGATTAATGTATAAATAAAGAAAACAAGAAGTTGTGAAAAATGGAAAGGAACCCATCAAAGAAGTTGCAGAGACAGGTTCAGCAATCAGTACCATTCAATTATGATTAAAGCAAGCAATTGCACACGAAGGAAGGAAGGAAGCAGTAATTGTGCTTTTCATAAAATAAAATAAAAAAAGAAAAGAAAAAACAGAAAAAGCAGTAGTAGAGCTACCTATTTCTATCTATCTATACAAGGACATGAGTTAAATATATATGTATCCAACAACAACTGTTTACCAAGACAGCAAGAAAGCTCTTTAGACTACTCAGGTAGGGGTCCGATGATCTCGTCAGAGAGAGACCCCTTTTTTCCCTGCCGTTCTCCAAGTAAAAATGATAATGATAAATACAAAAGAAAGATAGAGGCTTTAAAAGGTCTCACAAGAAAGATACCCTCCTTTAATTCTTCACTCAACCGTACTTACGTTTATGGTCTTTCTTTTACATTCTCTCAATTATTTTGTGACATTAACTATGGTCTTTCTTTCACATTCTCTCAATTATTTTGTGACATTAACAATACTAAATTTCGAGCTCGGAAAAGAGGCCGAGATCGAAAGGGAAATTTAGGAAGGGATTAAGATAAAATACTAAATATCTGGAAATAGCTCACAAGCCCGGGCTTTAATAGCTAGGGCAATAAAATTATAAAAAAACGATGTTGTTCTTACCAACATTATAAAATTACAAAGATATCTATTCCCAGATGCTATTACATCCTAATGGAATTTATTTTAAAGGCATTTGAAAGTAAATGTCTTTTCTATCCAATGTTAGTAAAACCCTATCAAAATTGATAAAAATATACAACAAAGGAGGTATAGCTACGAAATAATTATTTTATTTTATAATAGTAATGTTTTTCAATGCAAGTGAGTGCATACTATATTCAATGTTAAACAAGATCAGCACTCTAAATCATAACGAAGGGTCGGTGTTTATATATATATATATATATTATTCTTAATTAGTAAACTTATTATTACAATACCCAGCTCATCGGTATTTTGAGTTAGGCAACTTGGGTGGATGAAAAAGAAGAAGAAAAATTCCAGTGACTTGACCCTGCTTCTCAAATCATTTGATGCAGGCACGTTTGACAGGGAACTATAAATAAATACGACAGATCTGTCTAGCCAGAGAGAAAGAGAGAGATAGGGTTTGATCTGTAAGGAAAGTGGGTCAGCAGAACATAAGATACAAGCAGCTGAAAAACGAGGAAATGTCTTCTTCCACAAAGGGCTTTGGATTGATTACAGTTAGCTAGAGAGAAGAAAGGTCAAGGAAGTCCTCTTATTGGCCTTTCGTTAGACCTTTGAAAAATATCTCTTTGTCCTCCATTATTTATACAACTTTCTGTGTGTTTGTGTGATTATAATTTGCTTGCCTTTTTCTTTTTTTTCTTTTTTTTTGGATGCAAGGGAGGATAAAGTGTTTGTGAGACACCTAGTAATAATCCCCACTCTTTTGAAAGCAACTTCCATTATCAAACAAAGTTATTCAAGTGGCCCTCGAATATTTAATGTGTGTTTGTTTCGATCGGCTTCTCGCACAAACAAACCCTAATGTAGCTTGTGAAGGCATATATATTGCTAGTTCCAACTATTACTAAGCATCTCAAATTAATTTGAGCATGCTTATAAGTCGCACAAATAAACGTACCTTTAATCTAGCTAGTGGAGGCATATATGTCACTACTCCCATCTATTATTAAGCATCCTGAAATTAATTTGATTTAAAGCACAACTTGTAGTTATTTTTTTTTGGTGAAAAAAGATGTATATAGATAGGTTGAGTAGATATAATTAGATGACAAACATTATGATTTTTACTATCACACGCATATAAAAATTATAATGTTTCCCCTTGATTTTAGTTTAACGAAATACCTATATTTTTTATAAAAAAAAAAATAAAAAGTGATATTTACAACTTTTGTACAAAAAGACATTAATGGAAGGAATTTTATTTTTATTTTAGCAAAAAAATGGGATTCTAAATAAAATGAGAGTGGTGTTATCCCCACTACACTTTTTATTATTCTCACTTTATTATTTATTGAAAAGACTAAACTAGCCCTATTAATATTTTTTCTTTAATTTTATTAAAACTTTAAAGTAGACATTCTTTACACTACCAGAAAATTAACAAATATAAATAAAAATACCCTTCAAAAGAATTGAATTGATAAATTATAGTAAAATTTCCTGACATACTACTTTCTCATTATATGTCTTGGTATATGTTATTGAAAAAATTTTGTTGATATACCATGAAATTACAATGAAAAAAAATAAAAAATATTCTTCAATAAAAATATTATAGAAAAGATAATTCATAAGTAAAATGTAAAATTCTGATAGTATTATATTTTTAAAAAAATACAAAAAATAGTACACTATGTCCAAATATCTATGACTTTGTTTTCCAAAAATAAAAGTCATGTAATTTGTTTCTTCTAAACTTAATATTGAATTGGTAATAAATAATGTGAATTTTATAAATAAGTTATGATGTAAATTAAATATAAATATATCATTTTATTAAGAAGTGAGTTACTAGGCTCAACCTATTAACTTTAAATGGAATGAAACTCCACTTATATCACCTTAACTAACTACTCGAGGGCATTCAAACAAATAAACTAATATAATTACATGAATAATATGTATTAATTGATTATTTCAATAACAAATTAAATTCATTAATTTTTTATTTATAAATAAAAGGTCTGAATTTATACTTTTTATAGAAAAGCCAGACATATAGGCATTAGGCGCGCGCACATCATCAAACTAAAACTCATGGTATATATACACAAAAGATTAATTTTTTTTGCATATTAATGAACTAAACTAAGAATTGCATCTAAGTTGGCATCCAAAGGCAGCGAAGAAATTAATAACCAATATCGGTAAAAATGTACATTTTATATCCTATTGCAAGGTGTGTGCGCTTATATATATATATATAAAGATTGTTGTAGGACAGCTAAAAGTGCTTGTAAACTGTCCTGGCAATTATTAGAGGTTTCCTATTTGAACCAATATAAGCATGCCGGTGCCAGCAGCGCGCAATGGAATCTTATGTTTGTGTGCTTGACTTGGTTATCATTGCAAGCTTTTTCTCCATTCTTGTTGCTTCAACTTCAAGGTGATCGTATCGCTGTGCTTCTACTCTCTTATCTCAATCTTGTCACTCTCATTCATTTTGAACATGCCTAGCTTTACTAGGGTTTGCAACACCTTTTCGCTATAAAGAAAAGACTACTGCCAAATCAGCAGTGAAAAAAAAACTTTGGCTATTATAAAATCTTGTGATTACATCACCAACGAGTCAGATGGCTAGCTCACTCAAAACCCATCACGAATCACCAAAACCTGTAGTTTTTTTAGTTAATTATTCCATGCATCATGGATAAATTCTGTAATGTTTAATTTATAGATTAAAAATGTTTCTGAGACCATAGATCCTTGTCAACTTATGCTTAAAAACCAAGCCATGGAGAAAAGTAATACAAGGTCGCGTGCTTTTCCTGAACTGCTTATATTGTTTTTTGGCTTTCCCTTTTTGTTAAATCACTAAATAATTGCCTGTAGTACAGTATAATTGCCTGGATAAAATTTTTTTAAATTAAATAAAATATATATCCAGATAGTATTAACATGATTTCTAGCATAAGAGAAATTAAATTACGTGAATTGATTTGATATAATTTAATAAACTTTACAAGTTTAAAGATAACTTGAATATCTAATAAAAATATAGTTTAACTAAAAAAATCAAAAAAATATTTTTTAAAATATCAAGACAACAATATATTGGATTTACTCGGATCAACTTATGTTAACTAGCTAAATCCTCGACTTAGATCATAAAACTGTGATAATCTTGTAGAAAATAAACAAAAATTTATTTAGCCAAACTTTCAATCAACCTGATATTGAAGGTCAAAAAGCAAGATTCAATTAGAGAAATGGGCTGACTCAACCTAAGTTAATATGTTATATTTGATACATGAGAATAAAAGAATTTTATAGAAAAATTTAAAATAATTATAAAACTCAATTCTCTGTTAACTTAATGTTGTAAGATAAAATTGAAAATAAAATTAATTAAAAAAAGAACATAAAGAATCACTCAAGTTAACTTATCAAACATATGACTCAAGTTATAAGGCCAAAATAACTTCATAGAAAGTAAACCAAAATACATTATGAACTTTAATTCTCAACCAACTCAATATTAAAGGATGAAATTGAAAAAAAAAAGAACATTAAATGAAAAAAAAAGAAACAAATTGAGGCAATCAAGCTGACCCATGACCTGAGTCATGAGATCATGATAACCTTATAGAAAACAAATAAAAAAACGACCTGAGTCATGAGATCATGATAACTTTATAGAAAACAAATAAAAAAATTATAAATTTCAATTCTCAATCAATCAAGAATGGATTAGATTGAAAAAAATATAATTTAAAAAAACAAAACAAATATCCCAAGTCAACCTAAATTAACATACAAACCCTAGTCATAAGACCATAATAAATTCATAGAAAGAAAATAAAAAAATTATGAAATTAAATTTCTAATCAACTCAATATTGAAGAATGAATTTTAAAAAAATATTTAATTAAAAAAAGGACATAGAAAAAACCTTAATCAACCTAGCTAACTAGTAAAACTCAAAACGTGAATTATGAGATCATGATAATCATATAAAAAAATAAAAAATATGGAGCTAAATTTCTAATAAACCTAACATTTAAGGTTAAAGGTGAGAAAAAATAAATTAAAAAATAACAAAAAAATAACTCAGATTATCCTATCAAATATGGATCATAAGTCTAATACCAATTAAATTTAATACCAATTAAATTTAATGTTGGATGATGAAATTAAAAAGTTAAACTTGAAAAAAAAACTGAAGGTCTAATATCCATCAAACCTAATATTAAAATATGGAATTAAAATAAAAAACTTATGGAACAAATTGAAAAAGATTTTATTATTTCATTATTCATTGTTACAGTGAAATACTGAAGTTTTTAGTGTTAAAAAATAAATTTAAAAACCAAATTTAAGAAGAAAAAAAACCTTAATATTTCATTATTGTTGTAGTTCCAAGGAATTTCAGTACATCTTAATATTGCTGTAAATATTTATACGTAACCTCAAAGCTGTTCAATCAAGCCTCATGTGGACATTGATGGATTTTGAAGGGTCCAGCAAGGGCCATGGTCCCCAAAGTTTCAAAAGTTTACAAAATCAACCCGAAGTTTGATTTTTTTTCATAAAAGTTGTATGAATCAGCCCCTCTAGAAGTAAACATACACATTTTGCCCCCTCACTTTATAAAATCAGGATCCCTCATTCAATATTGGGTTAACGCACTGGTGCATATCCAAGTTGAACCTTCCAGGTGCATTGGCCAAAAGGTTTGAGGCTTTAACCTTTTTTCACTATCAACTCAAAATTTTATATATAGGAAATAGGGAATATATCACAAAATATATTTCATGCGCAAGTTTGTACGTTAATCCAAAGGTAATTTAAATGGGTGTGTTTAAATAATATCTTCTTTATATTTTAATTAAAAAACGAAGTCATTTCGCCTCTAATATATCTCTTTGAAGATAATTTTCTCGATTGATTTGTGGTTTAATTTTTACTTTGTCTCATGTATTAATTTATAAATAAAACTACAAATCATAGAATTCAAAAAAATGAATTCAAATGTATTATATTTATATTATTTTAAATAATAGATAATGATCACAAAAATCGTAAGAAAAATAAATAAAGCTTGATCAACATATATTTAAGCCAAATCAGGTCATAAAATTCGACGTAAATAAAAAAAGGGAATGGCTACTTTTGACTTGAGTGTGTAAGCCTGTAAGCATGTTCTTATATAAGAATGTGTGTTTTAACCATTGATTCTGTTAAAAATCTCCGCTTTCTTTGTCATTAATTATGTGTACTTTTGTTTTTTTTTTTTAACATTATGTGTACTTTTGACTTGAAATATATATATATATATATATCGCCGCAAAAAAATTTTTAAAAAAAAAGTAAGTACAAAAGAACACTCTAACTGTTATTTTCCAAATTATTATACAAAGTTTGATAATATAGAATACTTGATAATGATTGTCGAGGATAACTTGATGTTGATAATCTCTTTAGCTTGATAAATATAATTTTATTTATTTATTTTTAATTCAACTTGTGTTGAGCATAAAATATTATAAATTGATAGATATTTTTATATATAAAATGAAAAATGAAGGATGTAAATTTAGGATATGTTTAACAGTGTAATATAGTATAGTTGAAATTATATTTTATTTTAATTATAATTATGAAAATATTTGATTAATAAAATATATTATAATTTTGTATAAGTTCCACTGAAAATTTTCTAATCTTAATTACGATAAAATTATAATTTATAATTTTTTTAATATTTTTAAATAATAACCAAAAAATTATCACAATATAAAACAAATATTTAGTAACTATTTCTAAATTATAGATTAAGACGTATAGTTATGTCATCTTAAAAGAAATCATGGAATTTTTTTATTTTTATAATTTTTCATGTTTAACTTAATTTTGTTTTCAATGAGAGAGACAGAGCTTGCTAGAGTTAATTTTGAGATATTATAATTATAATATCTTTAAATTTATAGCTATTATAATTATGAGTATTTTTATTATTTTTATTGGATTTAAATAGAATTAGCAATATATCTCATACCCATAAAAAAACTTAATCCAAAATATTTATAACTATTATAACATTTTTGCGACTTGATATGGATGTTTAATTTTTTTTTCTTGATTGAAATTGAAATTAGAAAATTTCTACCCTAAAACTCTATTACTATTATATATTGATGATTGATATTGATTAATTGATAAAATGGTATTTATGAAACTACTAGAAAATCATCAAATACAAATGGAAACTTTGATAAAATTTGTTTATTGGTATATTGCAATTGCCTTTTAAAGCAATCAAAGAGTTGATGTCTTCTTCCATGTGTAGGAGTGTCATAGTAATAAATAACCCAGCAAGATCAGAGTCAAACCATATAGAAGTTAACTGTATAAACTACAAATAAAAAAATAGATAATAACTAAAAATGAGTTAAATAGAGCTGTGAGATGTGATACTGATATAAGAATTTAAAAATATAAAAAAAAATAATAAGGTTAGAGGATCCATTAATGGTATTTCAAATAAGTATAATATAAACTCTTTTTATTATTCAACTGGAAACCACACACAAAGAAAGTTCCAATCGGATTATAATTTATTAACATGATTATATTAGTTATCTTATTTGAGTAATGTCAATACTTGTAAATATTATTAGGTATTTATGGTGATAACTTATATTAATAACAAATCAAGTTCCTTTCATATCACAGGTGTTTATTATATCATACACTGAGGCTATGAAAGTCCCAAGTATTTGTTATACCAATGGTTGTTCAACACAAATCTAAATTAACCATTTAATAATCAAGGTATTAAGAGTGAGTAAGATAATAAATATAAAATATGTTAGTATCAAACATTAAAGTCCATTTTGACTTTATACTATACTTATTCTTACACCATTATTGTAACTTTTTCATCTTGACATAATAAACTTGGCTAAACATAATGAAGAAACATAAATAAATAAGAAGGGAACATAATTATATAAATATAGTAAAGAAAATGAAAGGTATAAACAAGATATTAATGAAAGCAAAACTTAAGCATTACAAAAATATAAAGAAAAAGAGTAAAAACATGGTTTTGATTTGAAAACCAAGAACTAAATGCATAGCAAATGTCTCCTTTTATAAGTCAAGATTCAGAACTATTGATTTGATGACTAATTGTTGAGTGAGTGGTCACATCTTGACTTCAATTAAATTATCAGGCTTGGAACCTATATCTTCACTCGACTTACCCACTAAGAAACCCACAATGTAAGGCACATAAACATCATTTACTATAACTGTATCCGTATCGTGTCAAGCATCAACTCTTTGATCATGTTAAATTTTTTGCACCGTTGTCGAGAAAGTAAATTATAGTATAAATTATATATTTTATTGTCTCTGCTTTTCTTTCCTTTTATCTAAATTTTGTTTTTTTTTTCTTTTCTTTTCTTCCATTTTATTCTCTTCATACACGTGCGTGAGAGTTTGGTCACGTACATTAAGTTGTAGACTTTGTACGGTATCCTCATTATTTTCAGAAAATATGATTGAAGAAGATAATCAGTCGCTTCATAATTTATAGCTCCATTTTTATAAAGGACATGTTTATCATAGTCTTGAGAATCTGACTTAAAAAGATAATATTTGACAGTTTTTAAGAAAACTAGATGGGAAGCTTATCCCCTACACCCATAGAGGGCGTTTAAGCTGTTATTAGACATAAAACTAGGGGAAGATGTAAGACACATCACAACAACAATTTAATCCTCAGTTTGTAAAAACATGTGTCTTTTGGTTTTATTAATAGCATAATATTTATATTTTGTTATTTCTTATATTTGTTTAAGTGTGTTTCAAGCATGTCAGTAATCATTGTTTTAGGTGATGTCTTCTATACTTTATCTTTCTACCTTCAAACATTGAGGATAATATTTTTTTGGGTATTACGAGGAGAGGATAGTAATTGACAAAAAAAAACTAACTAACTAATTAACTAACTTTTTGTTCTTATTAAGACCATTTAACAGAAGTGTTATTGTTAGGATGATAGAGTAAGGAGGAGTTTTATTGACTTTTGAGACGTATCCTACTAAACATTTTCAAATGGTTATTTGTAACATTCATAATAAGGTTTTATCATACTGTTCTTATGAAATATTCAAGTTTACAAACTCTCGTATTGTTATCATTTGATTCTGCTCATATACTACTTTAACAAGTATTTTTAAATCTTCATTTTCACACACAGACTTTAATATATGATAGTGGGTTGCACATTGAATTATTACATTATTTATATTCTTTACTTAAAGGTAATAACTAAGGAAAAGGGATAATATATAATTTGTAAAAAAAAATAAAGCAAATTGATTATAAAATGAATAAATAAAAAAGTAGATAAGTTTGATTTTGTAGCCGCATTGATTTAAGCAATTAAGCCCGAAATGATGTTTTGACACCTAGTACCCTAAAGTCAACTAATTTGGAAGCTATTGGCCTAATGCTTGTTACATGGATTAAGGAGAAAGCTTAAGAAAATCAAATATTGCATTATCTACATATCAGTATCTACAATCCGAGTTACTAAGCTCGTAAAGATATCTCAACACCTAATGCCCTAAGACTAACTGATCTGGGAGTCATTAGTCTAAAGCTCGTTACATGGGTTATATATATCTTATTTAAGAAGTATATAGCATATCTATAAATTTAATGAGAGTTTGTTTATTTGGATAGATTAATGGAAGTTGAATGATGAATGGCTTACTTTGTGAAACTTTAAAATTATTTTTCTATTCTAACGTTTTGATTATATAGACTAGTAATAAACTGGTTAGGAGATGTGATTAGTACTTAAAAGTGTATTTTTATTTAGCACTCTTTATCCATATGTAAATCAATTGGTATATTTATTATTGACGAACTCACCGACAAACCATAAATTACCGACGAGAGTTTTTTTGATGGATTATTTTTGTTCGTGACCCATAGGTAATATACGTAACAATGGACCATGAGTGTAAATATTGATAGAAATTTTCATTAGTAAAATTGTTAAATCTAGTAGTGTGATGCCATAAGTGTAAATACTTATTATTTCATAATCATTTAAAAAAGGTTAAAACTTAAATATTTTTTTTCTTATCTAAGGTGACAAGGAATTTATTTTATTTAGTTATTCATATCTTTTTTTAATTTAAAGTAACAATGTATTTCTCAAGTTGTAATTCTTTTTTATTTAAGTTAGTGAATAGTAAGATACATTATTACAATAAAATAAATAAAAATATTTAATAGTTTAACATAAGAGTATTATAATTATAATATCTTGAAATAATCATAGAAACTTTTATAACAGTATAATTTTAAAATAAAATGCAATATATGACATGAATGTATTTTGTGTTACTTTTGAAGTTTTTTTTTCAAAAGTAGAGTATTTTCAAATTTTATATATTAAAAAAATAGTTTAATCTTATTTATAAAATAAGATACTTCATTTTATGAGTCAACTACCTAGTACCAAATCACTTATATATACATCTCAACCTTTCCCTTTTCAATTTCGAACTTCTTCAAAAAAGAAAAAGAAAAAGAACACCTATCAAACCCTAATCAAACCTTTAATCTTATCTCTTATTTCATTCCATCTAAGTATCACACTACTTTTATTCTTATAATCATTATATGACAACTAAATCAAATTAACTAAAAACACTTATTTGAAATTATCTTAATATTTCTCAATTAGTAATCACATCACTTAATTTGAGATTGATTTTAAAAAAAAATTGATTAGGGAAAGAAAAGGAATGTGGCATTTCATAATTGATGAAGTTGTGAAAATTCCAAATTAGATCCAAGCTTTCAAATTCTACATTTTGGGTTGTAATTGACCTGTAAAATAAGTCCTCTTTTAGAATAAAAGAACTTCAATGCTTAAATTAGTAAATGTAAAAAGGTAAAATGTGTGTGAAGAGAGAATATATGGCATGGAAAACAATGATGTATGTGGAGTCAAGTGAGCTTGTTTAAACTTTTTACCTAATGACTTATGGTGTTTATAAATATCTCAAGTCACATAAGCTTTCTTGTTTAGGAGATATAAATTATGAGAAATATCTAATTCACTAGAAAGTTAAATCATTAGTTGTTGTGTCACTCTTTCCATTAAGGGATATATTGGTGCTATTATTGAAAAGGGTAATTAGACTAATAGAGTTAGTGTAAATTTAGGCTTAGAGATAGTCATTCGTGTAAAGGTTAGTTTAAAACAGTTTAAAAAAGTTAGTTACGGATGAGAGATGGTGGTCATTGCAAGCTTAGAGAGTTAGCACATGATTCAGGATTAGAGATAATAATTTGTAGAAAAGCTAGCCTAAGATAATTTGGAAGAGATTGCTATAGCGAAATAGGATGACGTTACAAGCTATGTGTAGGGTTTTATTAGGCTAGCCTTTTTTTTACTTTCATTCTTTCCTCCAACTCTAGTTGGGTTTAGGATAAGGTTTTATTAGGTCAAGTTTAGGCTGCTAGCTTTTTTCTTCTTTTTATTTCTTTTTTGCTTGTGGTTACATTAGCCGATTACACTTGCACGTAGAAGGTCTAATTGGGGTGGCCCTTTTTCTTCTTCTTTTTCTTCATTATTTCTCAATCTTAATTGGACTTTTTTCTTCTTCTTCTTCATTATTTCTCAATCTTAATTGGACTTTTGATTTTAATTTGGCCTATTAGGCTACCCTATCTTTTTATTTACCTTTATTCCATTCTTTCTTTTGCTTTTTCCTTCTCTCCCAGTTTTTGTTGGGCTAACCTTAGGCTCATTTAGGTTGCCCATTTCTTTTTCTTCTCCCTTAACCTTAGTTTGGTCTAATAGGTTAGGTTTGGGCCTACCCTTTCTTCTTCTCTATTCCTCCCTTCTTCGTCCTTCTTAGTCTCCCTTAATTTATGCCTCGTTTGGGCCATTAACAATTAACCTTGGTTAGGATTTAGAGGGGTTTGACTAGGCTCTATTTTAATACCCTTATAAGGCTATTTTTGGTTATTTTGACACAACCTTATTTTTATAGCCTTAATGTACCATCATTTGCCCCTCAAATCTTTTAAACTATCATGTTTGAAAGAATTAATAATATAAGTAAAAGGAGACAAAAAACATTATTGTATTTATACATGTTACCATACTTATTTATCCTTTGTGTATAACCTATTAAGAGAAGTGTCCCAAATACAAGAACTATTAGGAGATTTAATCTATTAGAAGATGAGTATGCGTTCACAACTGCAAATTGCATTTAGATAAAAATACCCTAGAAATTTAGAAAAGCATCCCTGATCTTTTTGAAGATAAGTGGTCACGAAGGCTTTAAAAATTCAATGGAGACACGAAAATCGCATTATGAAGATTTTATTGGAGATACGAGACTTGTTTGGAGACATAGAGAAATATTATTACTTTTATTAAAAAGTTTAGAAGATAATGGAGATAAATTTCTAAAATTTTCTTATCTTGTGTAATGCATCGTGGGAATGTTTCCATGTTGTTTGAGTTGTATTTATTTTACTTATAAATTGTTCGGGATATCCTCTGGAGATCAATTTTCTATCTTTTTTTTATAGCATAGCATTCCTCAATATCATTATTCTGGTCATGATGAAAATAATAAAAAAAAAAACTTGTTAAGGTTTTTTTATGTTCATATTGTTAGTGAGTATGTTATATAGTCAATCAATTAGTTACAAATAGTATTGATTTTATTCAAGTAGAGCATATTTATTATTAATAAAGGCTTTCTTTATATTTAATATTTATTTATATTTTACTAATGAATCCAAAGTAAAAAAAAAGTCCATGAGACAAAAATACTATACAAAAAAAATTATACAGTTGTTATAATTATAAGATTTTTATTGCATCAAAGTATTGTTTGTAAATGTTTATGATCAATGTTTTATTAATATTGTACATTAATTTGAGTTATTAAGACCGATGCATATTATATATTTTTTTCTTTTTTATGAAAAACTGAGATATGAGGAATACTTGGAACTAATATGCAGGTACTTGTCAAATAACATGTACACTAAACTAACTCATAAGAGAATTTCATATGAAGAGATCATTTATGTCTATGGAAAGGCTCTTGTAATAGTTGTATAAGTGATCCTTAGACTTGAGATCACTAAATTATCTTGTATAAAAAGTGTTATGCTTTAATCTTGACCATATGATGTCCTAGTCAAGGGTAAAAAATGGGCAGACATTGCGTATAACATAAAGTATATGAAGGTATTTGAATAATCAATAAAGGATTTATCATCTTAAATGAATTGGAAAAAATATATTATATGTTCTTAAATAATATTGATTATGAAATCATTGGTCAAGGTGAAATGGGTTTTAAAAAGAGTTTCACATTGAGAACTAATATGATTTAGCAAAGCATACATACTTCATGCTATAATGTCTAAATCAAAACATTCATGATGAAGTAATAATAATTACATTGAGAAATTGGTCACTAAAAGGTGAAGTCAAACAACTTAAGACCTTCTTGATGTTTGGAGAATCATGACAAGTTGCTAGACACTGTATTTAATCTTCAAGTATAAATCAATCAATTATTAAATTGATAATAAATTAACTTGTTTAATTTATTTAATCTTATTTTATTAGTTTTATTTGGATTAACTTATTAAAGAACCTAATGGTTCACTCATATAAGAACCAATAGTCAGAAATTAAAATGGATTTATTGATCAAATGTGACTTGATTGTAAATAAATTTTAGAAATTAAGGACTAAAATGTAATTAATACAAGAGATTATAATTACAGACTTAGAAAAATCAAGTAGGGACTTGATTGAATACATTTGTAAAATTATCCCAAAATAGTATATATGATATTATTTAAGGGACAAGTTGATATTTTATTATTTATATGATTTTTAGGTTTCTCTATAAATAGAACGTTTTTCCTCTTATTTGCTGAGGAGAAGATAAGATGAGAAAATTACAGTATGTAAACACATAAAACACACAAAAAAAAAAAGCTAGTACTCTAAGGTATAACAATCTTTCTCTCCTAAAAGGTTTAAGGAGATTTCTCACTGGTGGTTCGTGTGGATCACTGTTCAAGAGCAGACGCTTGCATGACTTGTAGTTTGCGATAACCTAGCCTTAAAGCAAACATTCAAAGTTGAAAACAATATTTGATATTTAGGTAATCTTTGCTTAAACCCTAAATAACTCTAAATTCATTTAACGGGATCCTTGGTACTCTCAAGAAATTTTAAATTTATTTTTTTCATTACATGTATGTATTTCGAGAAACCCAACACATGCCACTTTTTATACACACCTCATCATATATAATAGTAAGAGGTGTTATCAAGAGCTCAGAATATATGAGGCTATCACGAATGACTTTCTTGATTCTTCTTTTAGATACCAAACAATAAAGCCCATTTACATAATAAAAAAAATTTAAAGATAATTATATAAAGTTTTTAAACATATGAGAGGTGTGCATGACAATACCCAACAATTAGACACCACTTAAAAAAAAAATTAATTTACTTTATTGTTTCGATTTAGCATAAAATTATTTATTTTATTGCAATCAAAGTTTTTAGATTTCATAATTTATCATGAACTATTTTCCTTGGCCCCTGTTTGTGAAAGTGACACCATTTTATTTTCAATTGGCCTGTAAAATTTAAATAAAGTATAATTAATTAAATAATAAACTTTTGTTTTATCATTTATAATTTTTACCTTAGCATTGATGCTTTGACTAAGATCTCTTATGTATTTTAGGGGGTAATAAAGAATTGAAATTTTCCATAAGGGTTTATAGAGAAATTATTTCCACTTCCATCATTTTATCTACCATAAGGGTTTATAGAGAAATTACAAACCGCAAAATAGAGTTTGGTAATAAATTGAAGTATTATAATCCATGTGCTAAAATTGAAATTTACCCTTTAAAACCTTAATGTGAAGAACAAGAAAAGATGTGAGTAGGTGCATCAAGTACCGAATTAGGATGACAAGTGTGTAATCAACTTGCATTATGATCACATCATTATGGGTTCATTGAAACTTAAGCCGGTGGTGACATCAATTAGGCATTTGACTTCATCTTTTTTCTTTTTAAGAAAAGTAAGAATTTAACTTCGAGTTATACATATCATCATTAGTTGGAAGATATATCTTATATAGCACATGTACAAGAGTGAAGGAATCCATTTATTAATTAATTACTACTAAGAAGATCGGGGAAGTTGATTAAGGATTGGAATAAAGCATCTTTTCTTTCATGTGATTAAATTATGGAACTATTAATCTTTGATGTCCACGATGGGCACAAGATTCTTTTGCCCTTTTACTCTAGTTTAAATATTTATGGAATTTATATATGCATCACTCGCAGCAATGTCATTGGCTTACATATCCTCAATATATATCCTTCTATGACATTAACATTCTTGGCTTTAATACATAGTGTTTGCTAATTTTAATACATTGGGTCTTATGCTCTTATGTCCCAAATTCAGTATTTTTCAAAGTGGCTTCTTTTGTTCACCATAATGGCATTGACCATGACACTTCCTGTATAATTAAAAAAATTAATTGAGATACATATAAATATATCCAAATATCCATTTTAATCTTTAAAAAAATTTAATTTTTTTATTTTTCATTTTAATCTTAAAAAAAACTTAATTTTTTTATTTTTTTATATTAAGTTGTTCTCGAAACCAAAGAGAAAAATAATAAAGTTGTTCTCGAAACCAAAGAGAAAAATAAGTTCAAAATTAAATAAGCTATCACATTTGCATTCACCAGTGAATAGAGTGAATAAGTTGTTTGAAAGTGAATAAGTTGTTTGAATCTTTATTTTGAGCTATATTAACAGGCACATTTTTTATGCAATTCTGTATGCCAACAAGTTATATATATGCACCTGTAATGATCTCAAAAGAAGTGGGGAAGGGGGGGAAAACCCTAACTGTGGTTTTAGTGTATTTCCTGTGCTATTATCTCTGTAATCTTTGTGAGTTCAACCATCAAGGATCCCTATCCAATGCAGTGACTTACTTTTGCATGGTGGCCAAAAAAAAATTAATCAAATGCATAAATGGTCCATAAAAGTGCCTAGAGTCAATTAAACATATGGAGGTTCAAGAAAGTTAATTTGCATTATCAATCGCATCGCTTGCTTTTACCCGTCTGTCAGACTGAAGTTGACTCATCCCAAGGAATATCCCTACCACACATGCTTCGATGAATAGTTAGTTAGTTACTGTATGTGATTTTGCACTGTTTGTGTTTCTTGAGAAATGAGAACCTAAGAAGAACAAACAAAAATAAATTCCCTTTACCTTTTGCCTTTAACTTAATATTTTTATATAAAAATATTTTCCAATTAAAACTAAATTCTCTTCCTAATTTTAAAATTATTTCAATTTAATAACTTAAATTATTAGATAATAAAATTTTAAAATACAATTTATAATATTTTTTAATATACTTTTTTGAATAAAAATTTATTAAACTTGAAACTTATAAGGATTCATACTAATCTATACTTAAATTTTATCAAAAAATAAAAATAATGTAATTTAAACTTATGTATATTTAATTATTTAAATTTTAATACTATATAAAAACAATTTTAATTTAATAATTTAAATTATTAAATATAATTTATATTATTGTATAATTACTCATTAAAGCCGCAATGAAACTCACATGTTTAAAATACTATTGGTATGTGCTGTGCTTTCGGGTCAAAAACCTAATTCATGAGACAAACAACTATTTACAAGGAGTAAAAGTGAAAGACACTACATCATTAAATAACAGCTAAACAAGGAGGGGCAGCGGTGGAGCAGTGTCGTGGACCACCAGGTTGTTGATCACTTTGCCATTCATTAGTTGCAAAATGTGGGGCTCTCTCTTTGTCAATGTCTCACCGAAAGCCCCGATAAACACGCAAAGGATGTGGTTTGGTTTGAATTTTTTTCAAAAATTATAAAACCCCACCAAAATGTCCAGTACAAAAACTCTAGTCAGAAGTAGCTAGCTTCAACTACCAGCTCCTACCATTAACAGTGTTCTTTATCTCTTAAACTCTTTTTCTAGTCACGTGCCAGTGATTTAAGGATTTGTTTAAAAGTATAGTAATGATTATTATTTAAAATATGTTTTGTATTAAAATGAATTAGAATAATATTTTTTTATTTTTTAATTAACGCATCAAAATAATTTAAAATATAAAAAAAAAATTAATTTTCAATAAAAAAATTAAAAACATGGTTTGCACCGCGTTTCCAAATATTAATATTGCTTACCATCATTTTCAACACCGTATTATTATCATCATCATCATTTTTGTATTTTTCATTATTTCAAGTTATTCATCATAAAAAAATTTATAGTATTTAAAAAATAATTATCAATATGTACTCTATTAATTATTGACTTGTTTTGAGTAGAGAGATGATACAAGTAGTTGGAATTTTTTTAAACTCCAGAAGCTAGATTTTAATTAATTTTGATCAAATTACATGTAAACTAAAAACTATACCATATAATATGATATATTCTTTATAGATCAAATTCAAGCAATCAACCAAATTTAATGTTTGGAAGACAAATAGACATGAATATAGGAGGTTAAAGAGGCTGATAGAGATGGGAGATCTTCATTTGGATTTGAACGAGCTACCTACATGGGTTTCAATTAATTAATGATTTTCATTCTACTTAAATAAAAATTCAGTGAGTAAATCATATAGAGCATGAAAGCCATTAATGTGCATCAATACTAATTATATGCACCAATTTTTTTCTAAAAAAAAAAACTAAAAAGGAAACTAAAGCAAACTAGAATACCTTAATATATTATTATAATATAATTTTTTTAATTTTTTTAAAAGAAGAAGTTCGGAGTCAAAATATTTAAAAATAGGAGAGGAATATTAATACTAGTGTTGTATGTTTGTATATTATAAGTTCAATCGATGTAAACAAAGTGTTAGAATCCTTGACCTAATTTTTCATGCCATTAAAGCTTGCACGTTGGGTTGTATATTGTGTTTGTTTAATGATCTGGTAGTGTTTTAAAAATATATTTATTTAAAATAAATATTAAATTGGTATTTTTTTTGTGTTTTTTAATGGTTTTATATATTAATATTAAAAATAAAAAAAATTAATATAATTTATTTTTAAATAAAAAAATACATTAAAAAACATTATATATATATATAAAAAGACAAATAGGATGCTAGCCAATTACCACTGTACAAACAGTCCTTTAGTTGTCAGCATCCGTACGTCGTCATCTTCTGAATGATCACAGTAATTCTCAAGCAAGTTTCATCAAATGAATGTGAAAGAATGTGCAGACACCTTTACTCACAAGGGGTTCACTCGGGAAAGCAAGCACATAACTTGGTAGAATTTACCTGAAAAGGGCGTTGTCATGAATGATTGGGATCTTGAACTAGGTAAATGCCTTTTATGTTAAAACCAAATATAAATGACAACCAGCCTTTGGCTAAATTGAGACTTATGTGCCTTTTATAGCTCAAACTAAACAGGCGACCCTTATCACGCGGCAGGCAGGCAGGCCGTGTTGAATGTTTTCTAACTTTTATTTTTAAGCTAAACTAATCAGTGATTAACTTGAATAAACCGTTATTCAAGATATAAAATTAAGATAATTCCGCAAGAAAAATTTAAAATCACATAGCTAAAAATGTAAAAATCTAATATTAAAAAATAAAAAAAATATCAATTTTAAAAAAAGTAATATTAAACAAAAACACCTAGAATAAACATAGGTTAAAATTTAACCTGCAAGCTATGATATAATATTAAAATAAAAAATTAGATTTAAAAAAAACCTGGAAAAAAAACCTAAGTTAAATTAAAAAAAAAACACTGAAAAAAACTCAAGTTAACCTGGGTTAACTTGACTAAACCGCACTTAAGATAACCTTACAGAAAAAAAAAAAAGAAATTATAAAATTCAAGAATTAATAATTTATTATAAAGTTCAAGGATTAATAATTTAATGTCAAATAATAAAATTAAATGTCAAATAATGAAATTAAAAAATAAATCACTTTCATAAAAAAATATTGAAAAAAAAGAAAATTCAAGTCAACCTGAATTAACTTTATTAACTCATCACTCGTGATAAAAGATTTTAGAATAAACTCATAAAAAAGATAAGTACAACAAATAACGAAGCTTAAGGCCTAATAATCAAGGTTCAAAATAATTAAAGTGAAAAGCAAAATTAACTTTATAATAAAACACCAAACTAAAAGGGGTTGATATTCCATAATGATTCAGGTTAAGAGATTAAAATTGTCATACAAAAAGGAAGAAAAAAAAATAAAGAAATAAAATTTTTAATTATAAAAATCTAAAAAAAATAAATAACAATTAAAAAAATAAGGATCAAATCTAGTATAAAAAAATAAATAAATAGGAAATAAATTTTAAAAAATAAAGAAAATGATAAGAGAATATCAATAAAAAAAATAAAGACCAAAATTAGACAAAAATCCATATAAAATAAAATTTGGAGGAACAAAATTAAAAAAATAAAAAACTAAACTTCAAAAAGTATTAAAAGCAAAAGAAATAGCAATCAAAAGAATGAAAGATAAAAAATAATAGAAATAAAAATTGAAGGATATAATTAAATTTTAAAAATGTTAGCGTGAATTTCTAGACTAGAAGAGAGAAAAAAAAAGGAAAATTAAAAAAAAAATCACTGAACACGTTGCTTCAAATGTCATCATAGACCAATGATTTTGATGATCAGACATTCATGCAAGCACCACCGAAGTGTGTAAGGGTCATCACGAGTTAGTAATTTTTTTTAATAATATTTAACCTTTTAAAATAAATAAAAAAAAAAACAACCTCTAGATTACATAAAAAATAATAATAAAAAATTATAAAAGCAAAAATTACCCTTGAAACCATGTGTTACAAGGGCAATTTTTTAACTTCACTATTCAAAGAATAGAAATACAAAAATGTTTGATGCTCAAGTTTAATGAGTTTTTTATTTTATTTTAAGGGTTTCATCATAATTTTATTGTGCAAATACTAATGAAAAGATAAAAAAAACCCTCTCAGCTAAAGTTATACAGCCTTTTAAGGTAATAAAGTTATTTTATTATGCAAAATAAATATATATAGATTAATTTATTATCGATTAATCTTGTAATACTTAATAGATTCTTTTAAATACAATTATTTATTTTTATGAAAATAAAAATAAAAACCATAATTATACTGTTTCAATAAACAATACAAGGTATACAGGGTTATTGTAAAACTTTGATGAATTTTAGATATACAGGGTTATTGTAATACTGTTTCAATAAACAATACAAGGTATGGCGGGGGATATTGTTCATTTAAGTAGGAAGTTAGGGTGCGGGGAATTTATTGTTCATTTATATTTAATGTATTATTAATTATAATAATAATTTATAATGTATTTTCTCTTGCTTTGTTTTTTGCACTTTTTCTTTTTTTTCCCTTCTTTTTTCTTTTATTGTTATTTTTTTATTTTTTAAAAACATTTTTTTGCACTTTTTTTTATAAAAAAAGTTATCTTTGTCAATTTTACATTTTACTATGTAATTCTTTTCCTTTCAAATACTGTAGATTACTATGGTGTTTTTTCATATATTTTTTTTATTTTTTAAAATTTTATTTGTTGATTTTATTTTTTTAAAATTACGCTGATTGAGAATTTAGTTTTGTAATATTTTTTTTAATACATTGTTGATTGCTACAATATTTTTCTACATCGTTTTTTTTATGATTTTCTTTAAAATTATCTTTTTTATTTTTTTTAATATTGAACTGATTAAAAATTACAGTTATAAATATAAGGGAATCATTATAACTTTCCTCATAAATTATTGTATATTGCTACAATGTTTTTTTTCTAACATGGTTTTTTTTTGTTTTTTCTTAAATTTTCTTTATTAATTTTATTTTTTTAACATTAAGTTGATTAAGAATGATAATTACAAGGTCAAATCATGTAAAGAAAATATTGTAATTTTCCTTACAAAACACTATGGATTGAAACAGTGTTTATTGACATGATTGTTTCTAGTTTTTGTTGTGATTTTTTTTGTAATATTTTTTTTAAATTATCTTTATCAATATTATTTTTTTAATATTGAATTGCTTAAAATTTAACTTTGTAATAAAACTTAATCATGTGAAGAAAGTATTGTGGTTTTCCTCACAAAACATTGTGGATTACTACAGTGTCTCTCTACATGGTTTTTTTCTTATGATTTTATTAAAAAAATTTATTAATTTTATTTTTTTTAATATTTAGCTGGTTAAGAATTACAATTATAAGTCATTACAAATAAAGCTAAATCATGTAAGGAAGCACTGTAGCTTTCATCACAAAAACACTATGAATTGCTATAGTGTTTCCAACATGTTTTTTTGTCCCTTTTTTTGTTTTTTTTAAATTATCTCTGTTGATTTTATTTTTTTTTAATATTGAGATGGTTGAGAATTTAGCTCTGTAATTTTTTTTCTTGAAAACATTGTGAATTACTATAGTGTTTTCTCATTTTTTTTAATGATTGTTTTCAAAATTATCTTTATCATTTTTTTTTAATATTGAGTTGGTTAAAAATTATAATTATAATAATACTAAATCATATGGGGAAAGCGTTATTATTTTTCTCACAAAACACTGTAGATTGCTATAGTTTTTCTCTAAATAGTTTTTTATGATTCTTTCTAAAATTATCTTTGTTAATTGTATTGGGAAAAATACTCTAGTTTTCCTTACAAAATATTGTCAATTGTATTGGAAAAAACATTGTAGTTTTCCTCACAAAACATTATCAATTGTTATAATGTTTTTTCTTACAGGTTTTTTTCCTTTCAAAATTATCTTTTTTGATTTTTTTTAATATTAAGTTGGTAAAGAATTTAGCTTTGTTTTTTTATTTTTTTTTCTTTTTATTGACAAGAAAGTCAAATCATATGGCGAAAACACTATATATTTCCTTACAAAATATCGTGGATTGTTACAAATTATTTTGTTCATTCTCTAAATTTTTGATCACCAACACAACTTTTTTTTTTATCATGAAATATTGGCTTCGCCATATCTTTAGCTTCTATTACTTATCTAACACTGGTTCATTATTATAACACTTTAAAGTATATTTGTTTTATAAGCCCTCAACAGTGCACGTGCATGCAATCTTGCAATCTTGTTAAGGAAAAATAAATATGAGATAGATAAAAAAAAATTGTTATTTGCTTTTATGATAATTAAAATTTTTAACTAGTATTACAAAAATTCTAATTAAGAGGTTGATTATGTTATAAGAAAAATATTCATTCCTATATACATCCAATTTAGAAACCTCCATTCTTGTTTGTTTTTAATTATAAAGATATCTAATGTGCTTATATGCTAAGAGTTTGTCTAAATTAATATATATTTTTTTTTATTATAAAATACATAGTTATAAATTTGTCTAAATTAATATATATATATATATATGTTTTTTTTATTATAAAATACATAGTTATATATTAAGTGCTTCTATTACCTGTTTAGCAATTTTTTTAGAATAACTTCATATGTGGGCTCACTCATCCTAGATTGCTTTTACAAATAAATACATTTATATATGTGATAAAATTATTTTTTTTAATATTTACGATAAAATCATGTATTAAATGACATTTCAAGGTAATACTAAATGATAATTTATTTATCTTTGATTTATCATGAATAATAAAATCCTTAACTAAAACTTTAATAATTATTTATTTGAAAGACTGGCAGAAAATATATTTACCAAGTAATTTTATTATTCTTTTGATCAACTTTTAAGAATAAATCCAATTAAAGTTTGTTTATCCTATGTCGATTTGTTGATCACTGCTCATTATTCATAAGTTCAAAATGATTTTTTAATATTATTTTATTATTATTTTTTAGTTAACTTATAAAAATAAAACCCATTGAAATTTTTTTATCCTATGTCAATGTAGGATAGTAAAATCTTGAGCTGAAAATATATTTTTCTGAAATGATTTTATTATTTTTTTAGGTTAATTTCTAACTATAAAGCACATTGTTTTTTATTTTAATCTTATGTCAATTTATTATAGTAAAACCTTGAATATATATTTACGATTTGAAAATGTATTTTTTTCAAAATGTTTTTATTATCATTTTTAGATCGACTTCTAAGAACAAATCCTATTAATGTTTTTTATCCTATGTCAATCTATGATAATAAAACCATATATCCGCAATACAATCATTCATCAACAACAAACCCGATCAACCTTGCCAAATAATTAACAAACCATGAATAACATCACTACATCCGATTCAAACCTAACCTAATCATTCAAGACCACAATTATCCAATAATCATTCACAATAATCAACACTAATATTAATACATCATCACGAAAACTCATCAATATGTTCAAATAATATTTTATCTAGAGGGTTAGAATCGGGTTAAGGGCGCTGGAATCCAATATAGCACTGTGGTGCATTGGCTACACATACTGGAGAATGCTCGATCCTATCACGCATGATTACACTTGTCTCTGATGTCTAGTGGGCTAATGGTCTAGCTCACGTGGGGCATAAATTTTTTCCCTTCTTGCTGGTCTTGACGTTGTGGCTCACAGGTGTCATAAATGGTAGATTAATTGGTCTAAACTTTCAGCCTTGTTATGAGGTAATATAAAGGTGGAAATTGATTTTGGTTGGGCTTTTGGTGAGGAAAAAGTGTGGAGTGATTGGTTTTACAGGGAAATAAGACGGTAAAGGTGGATTTGTTACCATAATCTATTTTTAAATTATTCTCTAATTTATATTTTTTTCTCTTTAAAAAAATAAAAAATATTATCAAAAAAATATAACAGTAAAAAAAAGAGCCAGAAAACTCAGAAAATGATCAGAAATTGGTTGAAGAAGTTAAAAATATAAAAAAATTAAAATTTAGTTATATTTTATTGACTGATATGTTGACAAAAAAAAATTCAATTTTCTAAAGAAAAGTTCAAAATCAGATGTTTATAGGCTCAGTTAAATTTTATTAAAGGTTTAATTGAATTTATGGAGGATCTGATTGCAAGAAAAATTGATTTTAAAATTAATTTAGGCTTTAATTAGAAGAAATTAAAGTTATAGAGTCAAATTATAATTTTTAAGAATTTATTTTGTCAAATCAAGAGCTTCATTTGAAGCTCTTGATTAGTACTTAAAAATTTATTTTTATCGAGGTTTTATATCAGCATTTTTCATTTGAAGTATCAATAACTCATTAACTAAAGCGTGTTTTATGATAACAAGTTTGATACTATAAGATACCTTTAATTTATGATAAATATTCATCTTAAATACAGGCTTATTACATAAATCAAAGGATTGATTGATGAGTTCAACTACTAAAATTGAGAAGACAAAGAGATGGTAAAGCTTAGCAAAGTGATGTTGGTTCGGTCCAAACTAGAACACTGTTTGGTATTGGATTGGCACGACGAAAAGATTGATGTCTTCTTCCAAGTGCAGGAGTATCGAAGTAATAAATAACCCGGCTTGTAAATCTCGTCAAGCATTCATGATTATAACTTATGTTAACAACAAATCAAGTTCCTTTCATAGCTCAGGTGTCGGTTATACCATACATTATGGGCTATGAAAGTGCCAAGCATTTGTTGTACCAAGTGTTATACAACATAAATCAAGATTAGTCATTTAACAAGCAAAGTATTAAAGAGTGAACAAGATAGCAAATATAAAACATGTTAGTATCAAACATTAAAGTCCATATTAAGTTTACATTATACTTATTCTTACACCATTAGTGTAACCTTTTCACCTTGACATAATTAACTTAGCTAGACATAATGAAAGAAAGCAAAATAGATAAACAAAATAAGAACATAAAAGTTAACTAAGTAAAGGAAAGGAAATGAAAGGCATAAACTTAATATTAATGAAAACAAAGCATAAAAAATACAAAGAGAGAAAGGAAGAGCATGATCTTGATCTGGAAATCAAGATGCCTAAATGCATGGCAAATGCCTCCTTTTATAGGCCAAAAATGGGAACTATTGATTTGATGACTAATTGATAAGTGGGTGACCAACTTTTGACTTGGTGACAATCCTTATCTTCTCTTGTCTGCCCAAAACGTCATTGATAACGTCAAAATTGGAGCCAGTTGTAAACATGAAAGTTGTAGGCAATTGTCTCAGCTTTCTTGTGTAAAAATTTCAGCTCATTTGGACTTCTAGAACTCCAGATATGGCCAAAATACCGAATAGTGCTCGGGCTGGAAGACAGATTCGGGCTTCTTTGTTGTTGCTACAATTTGGACTTGATAATGGCCTTTTTAGATCTTGGGCTCCATATGAAAGTTGTAGGCCTATGTCTTACCTTTCCATCCATATAAATTGGACCTAAATCTGAGATCTGTAGCTCCAGATATGACCCAATTACCGAACAGTGTTCCGGTTTGGATTGCACCGACATCTCTTTTCTAAGTTTGGCCATCTCTTTATCCTTGCAATTTAAGTTCTTCAAGTCATCAATCAATCCTTTCATTTATGTGATAGGCCTGCATTAAAAATAGACATTTACCATAAATTATAGGTATCTTATATTATTAGATACATTATTATAAAACATATTTTAGTTAAGGAGTTATTGATACTTCAAGTGCAAAATGATGATATAAAACCATGATAAAAATGCACTTTTAAGTACTAATCACACCCCCCAACCAGCTTATTACTAGTCCCTAGTAATCAAAGCGTTAAAATAGAAAACAAATTTGCAAATTTCACAAAGCAAGGTATTCATCATTTAACTTCCATTAGTCTATCCAGATAAACAAACTCTCATTAAATTTATATATCTGCTCAATACCTCTTAACAAGATATTAATAAACCTTTCTTTTGTGCTCAATGTATCAACACATAATTATGGGGCTTTTCTTGGAAGAAAACAAAATTTTTGTTCTAATGTTTAAGGTTAACTTCCTTGGGTTGGGATTACTATTTTTGTCTTTTTTTTTTTTTTTAACTCTATATACATATACTTTAAAAACATCATGCATCTTTAACCCATGTAACGAGCTTTCAGCTAATGACTCCCAGACCAGTTGGTCTTAGGGCATTAGGTGTTAAGACACCCCTACGAGCTTAGTAACTCGGGTCGCAGATACTGATATGTAGATAGTGCAATGTTTGATTCCTTTAAGCTTTTCTCCTCAACCCATGTAACAAGCGTTGGGCCAATAGCTCCCAAGTCAGTTGACTTTAGGGTATTAGGTGTTAAAACACCCCTTCGGGCTTAATTGCTTAGGTTAGGGAGGCTACGAAATCAAACTTATCTACATTTTTATTATCATCATTTTTTTTTCTTTTTTTTCTTTTTTTTTTCTTTTTTTTTTTTTTTTTTTTTTTTTTTTTTTTTTTTTTTTTTTTTTTTTTTTTTTTTTTCTTTTTAATTATATACAATCCCTTTCCCTTAGTTGTTACCTTTAACAAAAGAACATAAATAATGTAATAATCCAATATGCAACCCACAATCATATGTTAAAGTGTGTGTGTGTAAATTAAGGTTTAAGAATACATGTTAAATAAGTATATGAGCAGAATTAAGTGGTAACAATACGAGAGTTTGTAAACCTGAATATTTCAGGAAGTATTATAATAGACCTTGTTAAGAATGGTTACTAAGATGCGTCTCAAGAGTCACTTTAACAAAAGAACTCCTTTACTCTGCCATCCTAGTAACAACAATTATGCACATGCTTTATGAAATGAAAAATAAATTTTTTTTTTTATCAACTACTACCCTCTCCCCCCAACCAAAACGAGACATTGTCCTCAATGTTCTAATCAACTGAAATAGAGTATAGAAGATATCACCTGAAATAACGAACACTGACAAACATGAAACACAAAACCTGAAACACACTGAAACAAAAATAAGAAATAACAAAACATAATAATAAAACCAAAAGACACAAAAATTCACAAATGAAGGCTCAAATCCAATCTAAGCTTTTTACGGCTTTCCTTAGTTGACCAATTTATGCGACTCATGGAAGGATCAATCACAGGAATGAAAAATTGTAGTTGGTCAATCGATTGTTCAGCAGTAGTAGCAGAGATTATGATTTGTGGTGCAGAAGATGTTAGAAATTCCTGTTCCACAGCATGATCAAGAAAAGACAACAACTTATCATAATAACCATTAACATTTAACAAACCTAATCTTTCAAGACCACAATTATCCAATAATCATTCACAATAATCAACACTAATATTAATACATCATCACGAAAACTCATCAATATCTTTAAATAATATTTTATCTAGAGGGTTAGAATCAGGTTAAGGGCGCTGGAATCCAATATAGCACTGTGGTGCATTGGCTACACATACTGGAGAATGCTCGATCCTATCACGCATGATT
Organism: Populus euphratica; assembly: GCF_000495115.2. Lineage (NCBI taxonomy): Eukaryota > Viridiplantae > Streptophyta > Magnoliopsida > Malpighiales > Salicaceae > Populus > Populus euphratica. Next base: position 55,095 of record NW_011500135.1, read on the forward strand.
ACACTTGTCTCTGATGTCTGGTGGGCTAATGGTCTAGCTCACGTGGGGCACTAATTTTTGCCCTTCTTGCTGGTCTTGACGATGTGGCTCACAAGTGTCATAGATGGTAGATCAACTAGTCTGAACTTTCAGCCTTGTTATGAGGTAATATAAAGGTGGAAATTGATTTTGGTTGGGTTTTTGGTGAGGAAAAAGTGTGGAGTGATTGGTTTTCTAGGGAAATAAGATGGTAAAGGTGATTTGTTATCATAATCTATTTTTGAATTATTCTTTAATTTATATTTGTTTCTCTTTAAAATAATACAAAAAATAAAAAATATTATCAAAAAAATATAACAATGAAAAAAAAAGCCAAAATGCTCAGAAATTGGTTGAAGAAATTAAAAAGCCAGAATGCTCAGAAATTGGTTGAAGAAATTAAAAATTAAAAAATTAAAAGTTGATTGTATTTTATTGATTGATGAGAGCCATGTTGACAAAGAAAATTGAATTTGATGAAGAAAAGCCAAAAATCAGATGTTTATAGGCTCAATTAAATTTTATTGAAGTTTAATTGAATTTATGGAGGTTCTGATTGCAAGAAAATTGATTTTGAAATTAATTTAGGCTTTAATTAAAAGAAATTAAAGTTATAGGGTCAAATTATAATTTTTAAGAATTAATTTGGTCAAATTAAGGGTTTAATTGCATAAATATTGAAGTTTGATAGCAACCTCCATAAATTCAATTAAACCTTCAATAAAATTTAATTGAGTCCATAAACATTTGATTTTGAACTTTTCTTTCTCAAATTAAATTTTCTTTGTCAACAAGACTTTCATCAGTCAATAAAACACCGTCAAATTTTAATCTTTGTATTTTTGAACCTCCTCAACCAATTTTTGATCATTTTCTGAGCGTTCTGGCACCGCACCCTTTCCTCACTATTATATTTTTTTGATAATATTTTTTGTTTTTTATTTTTCATTTTAAAAAAGAGAGAGATACATGGGATACTAAAAGACAAACAATGTAAAATTTTTGTTGTTTTTTAAATTTTGATCAATGTTCTTTTGACTTTAAGAAACTGGTTATTAAGGTCAAAATGCATGATAAAATATTTTTTCTAGGTATGAAAAACACAATATAATTTTTTAGCTTTGAGACACTTGGTCGTATGCACAAAAATATTTTTTTTCTTTTTTCAATTTTTTTTATGTTGACAAAAACCAGGTATTTTAATCCCGGATTTTGTATTTTTAGTAACATAAAAATGCTACCCGATATTAATCAAAATGACATAAAAAATACACTAAAAAATTTTAAAATTTCAAAAAATATTTTTTAATTTTTCTTTTAGCAAAAAAATCTGAGTTGGACCTGACCCAACCAATATGCTGTGGGCTGGACTCAGCCAAACCGTATAGGCTGGGCTAATGTTCTAGACCATTACTAAATAAGCTGGTTACTGTGTATGAGCACAGTAACCAGCCAATTTTGCATTTGTTGCAGAACGTGATTATTCACGTTCTGCATGCAAATGCAAGCAAGGCTAACAAACAGGGAACAGGTAGGCGCAGTTACTTGGAGTGGTGGAGACGCTAGTAGTAGTGGAGGCGGTAGGGGTAGTGGTTCTTCTTCTTCTTATACCTTCTTTTCTGCTCTATTTTTTCTCTTTTTCTCTTTCTCTCTTCTTCTTTATTTTTCTATTCTTTCGCTCCCCGTTTTCTTTTGGTTTTCCTTCACTTCTCTTCTTCTTCTTCTTCTTTTTTTTTTTTGGTCTTTACCCCCTCTTCTCGTGTTCTCTTTGTGTGTTATCCCCCTCTATTTATAGGTAAAATAGAGGGGAGAGAGAGGTCGGAACGACCATTATGCTACTGCCTCACAACTACCTAATGAAGCACACCTCCTTCATTTCTCTAACATGTGGGAGGCCACGGGTCAACTTAGCAAGTAGATGTCCTTGGTCAGTGTCTTTTTTAACTAAAAGAAGGAAGCGATGAAAACAGGGGAACAAAAGCTCCCTTCCCTTGTTTTCTGCACGTCCAAAGAAGGAGGAAGATGTACGGTGTCATCCAAAACAGCACCGTTTTGGGTTTTTTTTTTTTAATGAACAATATATGAAATGGCATCATTTTGGGCAAATCATGCCGTTTTATTTAAATGAAAACGGCGCCAAACTTATGTGAAAATACAAATCAGTTCTTAATTTGTGATTTGTTCAATTAAGTTCTCAATTGTAATTTTGATTTTAAAAATCAATTCAATTGCATCCCTATCAAATTCAATCGCCGACCTTAAAGTTGGCCACCTTTTTCAAATTAGTTTTTGGTCTCGAATTTATACAATTTGTCTCTCAATTGATCAATAAACTTAATTTTGCCCCTGATTCAGTTTAAATGTAGCCCCTCTATTTACTCGTCTTTTCTAGTTTGGTTCTTGGTTTCGGATTTTTTCAATTAAGTCTCTAATTGGCCATTAAACTTCAATATCTATACAAATTAAGCCCCTAATTTGATCAAATTAACTCTCAAAAATTATAATTTGACCCCAGAACTTTAATTTCTTCCAATTAAAGTCTAAATTAACTCTAAAATCTATTTTTTTTTCAGATGTTAGAATGGTTAGGTTTTATCCTATTAAGATAAGAACATCTTTATTAAGGAGGGTTTTTCTTGAATTTTAAACAGATAGAACCAACGACTAGAAAACACAAAAAAAAACGTTAGATTTTGATCAGACAAGTAAAACAATGCAACTTACCTTCGGTAGGACATAGTTGGGATGTTAATACATTTCTTTTATGCAACCAGTCTCCGTATCCGATCTCTAAGATGGTAGGACATAGTTAGGATGTTAATACATTTCTTTTACGCAACCAGTCTCCGTATCCGATCTCTAAGATTAGTTAGGGTTTATAATGACCAAAATACTAGATAGAGACTTCCATTCAAATTTTTTACTGATAAGAGATAAGAATTTCTTGTCTCTCCATATTTGTCAGATAGACCATACCATTTTCTCATGAGGATGGATGATCACTACGACGCCGCACACATGCGATGTTTATAATGGTAATGGTTATGGCTTATAATTAGAGGAGATGATTATGAAAAGTAGTTGATGGTGCTCTTGAATTATGAGAAATGGTGAAAAGATATTGGTGATGTTAGTTGAAAAGTGAAAGATAGCTAAAAGACATTCAGTTGCTTAAAGGTTGTCTTTTAGACTAGTGAATTGTTTAGTAGAGAGAGACTTAGGTAGTAAATCAATAAGTTGAAATTCATAAGGTATATAATGAATTCAAATTGTGCCATTAAAAACCTTTTCACAAACATAACAGAAAATGATGTCTAAAAACTTTATTCGTATGTGAATTAAAGGATTAATTGCAAGATAGATAATACTCACATCATCACATTAAATAATAAGACAAGTGGATGGAGAAATACCAATATCCTTAAGATTGTTACATGGATAAAATATTCAGCAACAGTAGCGGAGACTACCTCATATTCAACTATAATGCTTAAGGGTGAAATAATTTGTTATTTCCGGAGACTACCTCATATTCAATGCTTAAGGGTGAAATAATTTGTTATTTATGAGATGTTCAAATAACTAGTGTACCAAGATTAGAAATAAACAAACCAGTAGATAAATGTCTTATATCTAAAAATCTAGATCAATCTGCATTTGAATTTGATAAGATGACACATGGTTATATAACGTGAAAGCCAAATGAGTAGTGGAATGATACTCAACTGGATTGGACTAAATGTCTTATTTTAGTCAATTCCTTATTTATTTGTATAACCTTTGAAAATCAAGCATGTTTTATTGCAAACATTAGATATTACTTATTCAAGTAAACCTATTTGGAGCTAATTAGATTCATGGATGGATAAAGAGTAAGTAAAGACTAAGTCTTGTTAGCCATTAAAGCATTAAACTCCTTAATCATGGCTTGTTTTAAAAAAGGTTCATAGATAGGCTATGAGAAGCAAGTAAATTTCAAAGGAATTAAACTCATAAATTTAGAGGCCAATATATATTTAGGATTTGGCTTTTGAATACTAACCTTCAATCTCGTAATCATAGGATAAGAAGAGGACATATATATAATGAAAATAATAGACAAAGTCGACATTAAAGAAAAGTGGACAAAAACTTCTACTAGTACACCAGTAAAAGATGAATGTCCAATAGTTACCGATATAAAATGGATGATTCTGTAATAGTTATGAATGAAAGGTTATGTTAGATTGTAGAAGATAAGTTGGATGAAAAGTTAAACTTAGGATATAAATTTTCAAAGTGCATAGAGGTAAACAAAAAATTTAGAATGCTAAATGAAGTGTTGGAGATAGAATATTTAAATAAATACAATGCCATAAATGTTTAAAATTGACTTGAGATGAAGAGAGCATTATAGATATATTTGAATGATTTTAAACACAAAATGGTTTTAATAAAGAAAAATATGTCAACTAATGTACACTAGATCTATAACTAATTACTAGCTTTGTTACATGCGTTTTATTGCAATTGCGAATTGAAGTATTTGACACAATTATTGCAATCTTAACTTAAAAAAAAAATAGGTATACGTTCATAATGTTTAATAAGGAAGGAATAACTTTAGTTTGCATAAAGCCTTTCAAGATACCAAATATGTGAATCATTAAGTTTAAGGAAGGTTAATATATCAATAAGAAAGTGAGAAGTCAGTAAAATAAAAAAAGGTTTCATGAATTCAAACCAAACTAATATTATCCTAATTTTTATACAAATTCTTCAATAGGTGCAATGATTAGTACTTAAAAGTTCATTTTTATCGAGATTTTATATCAGCAGTTTACACTTGAAGTATCAATAACTCATTAACTAAAACATGTTTTATAATAACAAGTTTGATACTACAAGATATCTTTAATTTATGATAAATATTCATCTTAAATACAGGCCTATCACATAAATCAAAGGATTGATTGATAAGTTCAACTACTGAAATTGAGAAAACAAAGGGATGGTAAAGCTTGGAAAAGTGATGTTGATTCGGTCCAAATTATAACACTGTTTGGTAATTGGATCATAACTGAAGCTGTAAAACTTGGATTTAGATCTGCTTTATATGGATGGAAGCTAAGATATAGGCCTAAAACATTCATGGTAATCCAAGACTCAATTCTGTTATTTGGAAGTCCAAATCTTAGCAACAATGGAGAAGTCCGAATTTGTCCTACGGTTTAGAGATTGTTTAGTGTTCAACCCATATCTTGAGTTCTAGAAGTCCAAATGACCTTAATTTTTATATATTTTTTTTTTGAAAGCTTAGGCAATTTCCTAGAACTTTCATGATTCAAGTGTATTCGAATTCTGACATTAGCAATGTCGTCTTATTCAGACAAGAAGATAGGAACTGTCACCAAGTCAAAAGTTGGCTACCCACTCAATAATTAGTCATCAAATCAATAGTTTTTAATTTTGGCCTATAAAAAGAGGCATTTTCCATACATTTAGGCATCTTGGTTTTTAGATCAAGATCATTTTCTTCCTCTTTTTCTTTATATTTTTGTAATGTTTAAGTTTTGCTTTCATTAATATATTATTTATAGTTTTCATTTCCTTTCCTTTACTTAGTTAACTTATATCTTATTTATGTCCTTATCTTGTTTATTTATTTTTCACTTACATATTTTGTATTTGTTAACTTGTTCACTTTTAATACTTTGCTTATTAAATGGTTAATCTAGATTTATGTTGTATAACACTTGGTAGAACAAATACTTGGCACTTTCGTAACTCAACCGTATGGTTTAACCTATACCTGTGGTATTAAAGAAACTTTATTTGTTGTTAACATAAGTTATAATCCTAAAAACCTAACAACATTTACAAGTATTAACATTATTCAAATAAGATAACTAATGTAATCATGTTAACTATTTATAATCCCATTGGAAATTCTTTTGTATGTGGTTTTCAACTAAGTAATAAAAGGAGTTTATATTATATTTGTTTAAAATATCATTAGTCCTCTAACCTTAACATTTGTTTTTATCATTGTTGAATCCTCACATTAATATTACATCTCAAAGTCCTCTTTAACTTCTTTTTCTTCTTCTTCTTATAATTATTATTATAGTTAACATTCCTATGATTCGATTCCGGTCTTGCCGGGATTTGTTATTTTGACACTCTTGCACTTGAAAGAATATATCAATCTTTTGATCGTGTCATGTAACCAATTAATAGACAAACAATTGTAGCATCTTACATAAGAGAGAAAGTTGTTGTTGACCCAATGAAAAATCCTTAAGAATAATGGTGGCACATGGTTCCTTATACTAGTAGTAGTTTGTTGACTCATGTCTCTAACAAATATAAGTATATTTTTAAACATACCATTTGATTAAATAAATGAACCTTAGATAACTTGTAATTAATTTGAAATCTTTAACCATTATAGCCACTTATCCATAACTTTGTCATAGAATTTTGTTACCATTATCCTTTTTTTAATATAATTTTGATATGCTCTAAAATAAGCTAGGTCAATTGTTTTGGTTTTGTGTTTATCATTAACGATAATGGTTATTTTAATGTACCATTTTAAAACTTTATTTTTTTATAGTATTTATGAATTTTTTATATCAAACATGATTAATCATATCAACTTGAGATATTGATTGTAGATCTTGGGTTATAAAATCAATTTTAGATAGGAAATCTCGTTCTTATTTCTCTAAAAGTAATAATCTAAGTTGAGTTTGAACTCCGTATAATAAATTTTTTATGAGATATTGAACCATTATTTAAATTTTTTAATTCTTGATTTTACTTATTTAGTAAATAGTTTTGGAAGTCAAAATAAGTACTTTTCTTTTCATAATGGATGTTGATAGTCTTTTTTATAAATACTTTGGATAAAATTATGTTTTTATACCATCTAAAAACTTAAAGTTTAGGATATATTAGATTTAACAATATTCCAGATGATTTATCTTAAGATTCTTAGGGATATCCAATAAAATATTTAGTGATTGTAAAAAATAGGGTTGAAATGATATTTTTTTTATTGTGGAATGTTCCCGTGTTCTATATTGATAGCATTTAAGATGGTTTTTTAATCATTTTTAACAAATAATGATCCCATCATCCTTTAAATTATACAATGAATTCTACGACTAGTTCTTAAGCTATTTTTAATCTTATTAATTTCTAAATTTAAAGTTTGTAGCAACCATCATTATTTCATAGAGTTTCTTAATTATATTATGTTCATTTAAACTATTTATGTTATATTTATAAATATTTTCACCATCATAATGAGTTTGAGTCTTATTTGGAAATTCTTGTCTAAATGTCAAGTTTTTGGTGGTTATAATGGTGTTTTATTTTAGGTTTTTGGTATTGATTTGAATTTAAACTTATAATTTTATAAACAAATAAGTTTTTTTGAAACCTTTTAGGGATTTATTTTATTTCACCTTGAATATTTTTATTGACTATGTTTTTAACCCTAACTCATTAACTTTTTAAGCTATGATATCGATTAGTTTGTTTTAGAAAAATAATCTTATTATTTTATGTTTTGGTATTTAAGATGGAATAAAGAGTTGTTTTTAATTGTATAATGTTGTTTGAAGATTTTGGGTGTTCTCTACCTTTCTAGGAACAAGAAGCTATCAAAATATTTACCTTAATACATTGTGATTGAATGTAATATTTGATTAGTATAATTGTTTTGTGATTGAATTATTTTTTTTGTGAAATTGGTGCATTTCAGTCAATTATAGTTTCCTTAAATAGAGCTATTATTATTTCATTTTAATGGAAGTTTGTCTTGATGTTTTCTAAAGGAGTATGTATATAATTAACTTAATTATTGGTAACTGTTTGGACATTTATTTGGTTGATTGATATTTATAAATTTTTATCCATGCAAAAAATAGAATATAGGTTTGTAATTTAATAAGAGTATAACGATATATAGTTTAAATTTAAATTTTATGATCTTGGTTGTATGTCTTGAAAAAATGATTTCTTGATTAATTATTTTGTATTTATTAAAAGTATTTTCTTAGCTTTTCTTTGTTAATTTGAAGTATGACACTCTCTGTGTAACATAACTTAGTGATTTCAATTATAAGAATCATTTACATGTGATATATCTATCATGTCAATCTTTTCATAGACACATGTGATATATCTATATAGAATTCTCATGCGACTTAGTTTAGCATACATGTTATTTGACAAGCATATATTTATTAGTTCTAAATCTCACTCATACCTCAACTTATGAGAATAATTAATTTCTTTTTATAAATAATATAATATATATTAGTTTCAACAACTCTAATTAATATTCAATTTTAATGGAGCATTGACCATGAACACTTAGGAACAATGCTTTGATACAATAGAAATTTAATAATTATAAAAACTTTATACTTTTCTTTACAAAATATTTTTATCCTAAAAACTTTATTTTTATCCTAGATTTATTAATCGATAAATAAGCTTTTATTAAAAATTAAATATGTTTACATAAACAAAATCAATGCCACTTGTAACTAATCGATTGACTACATTACATATACACTAACAAATAATAATTTAAGAAATATCAATAATGATTTCATGAACTCTCCAATAATTCAAGAAACAAAAAAATGAATTTTAAGTCAACTCAAATTTGCATAGATCTAATCTTCCATATATAACTAGATGTTCGATGTAACTACAAAAGCAAAACCAATTCTCGGATTGTATCAGTAACTTAATTTTTATAAAATTTGAATTTATCATCTTTCTTTTTCTAGTTCAATATACATGAAGACTATGGATCAAGGAAAGTGATTATATTTGTGAAAACATTTTTCTTTTGTACATTAACTCCTTTTAAACTATATTTTATTTTCTTCTGTCATTTTTTTTGGACAATGATTTAAAATAATTTTCTTCTGTCATTTTTTTTGGAGAATGATTTAAAATAATTTTGCAAAGCATTTCTCTTTATTATAAGAATAAATTAGTAATTAGCTAATATCATTTAAGTTTAATTTAATTACAATAAATTATTGAATAAATTATTTTCAAGATATATAAGGGGTTAAGTTTATTATTTTCATCAATTGATATCTTCTTCCAAATGTAGGAATGTTAAAATAATAAATAACCCGGCAAGACTGGAGTCGAAACACAGCGAGGTTAACTATATAATAATAATAATAAGTTAAAAAGGACTTTGAGATGTAAGATTAATCTAAAAATTAAACAATGATAAAAACAAATGTCAAGGTTAGAGGATCCACTAATGGTATTTTAAATAAGTATAATATAAACTCTTTTTATTACTCAACTAGAAACCACACACAAAGGAGATTCCAATCGGATGATTTGTCATTAATAGCTCATTATAAATTATTAACATTATCATATTAATTATCTTATTTAAGTAACACTAAACTTTTAAATATTGTCAGAAATTCATGATGTTAACTTATGTTAACAACAAATGTTATACCAAGTGTTATACAACACAAATCTAGATTAATCATTTAACAAGTAAGGTATTAAAAATTAGTAAGATGAAAATGATAAGACACATTAATAGCAAATTGTTTAGGATATAAGTATTGAAGTCCATATCGAGTTTATATTATACTTATCCTAACACTATTAGTGAAATCTTTTCACCTTGACATAATAAATTTAGCATTTGTTATACCAAGTGTTATACAACACAAATCTAGATTAACCATTTAACAAGTAAGGTATTAAAAATTAGTAAGATGAAAATGATAAGACACATTAATAGCAAATTGTTTAGGATATAAGTATTGAAATTCATATCGAGTTTATATTATACTTATCCTAACACCATTAGTGAAATCTTTTCACCTTGACATAATAAACTTAGCATTTGTTATACCAAGTGTTATACAACACAAATCTAGATTAATCATTTAACAAGGTATTAAGAATTAGTAAGATAAAAATGATAAGACATGTTAATAGCAAGTTGTTTAAGCTATAAGCATTGAAGTCTATATTGACTTTTATTGTCGGAAATTGAAAGTAAAGTTGAATGATTAGATGATTTTGACTTTTATTTTTAATTTGCTTGCTTTTATTTTGAGTCATCAATTTTTTTTTTCGAGTTTCAAGTCTTATTTTTAAAGTTATTGTCTTTGACTTATCTTTTTCTTGCTCAAGAATATGCAAAATCTAAGTATGTGAAAATTTAATACACTCATAAGAAAGATTCAAAAGTCTCATTTTGAATAAATTCATGAAATTCTATGCTTACATCTTTTTTAACCTATTCCTTGCTTATAATGTTTATACATTTTTTTATTATTGAGATATTAAAAGTAAAGTTGAATAATTAGATGCTTTTGACTCTCTTTTTTCAATTTGCTTGTTTTTATTTTAAGTCTCAGTTTTTCTTTCTTTTCAAGTTTGAAGTTTTATTTGTAAAGTCATTGTCTTGTACTTCTCTTATCCTTGCTTGAGAATGTGCAATATCTAAATGTGGTGAAATTTAATACATTTTTATTATTATATATTTTCAGTACTTTATTCTTAGTCTTTTATATATATTTTATATCTTACAAGTTTATTTAACTTGTTTTATGATTAACAATGCTAAATAAGATATTTTCAGCATAATTTCAGAAAAATAACTAGAAAGAGCATATCAGAATAATTCATTGGACCTAAAAGGTACAAATCTCAATTGCATTAGGAATTCAACTTGAACAAGAAATCATAGTGGAATTAGAATAGATTATAGCAAACATGATAAACTTGACCTCCATGTACTCCGAGGACCGTATATGAAGCTACATATAAAATTTTACTATAATTCAAGTTAGACTGAAAACTAAACATCTCAAGTTTTTCATTTATATATGATATGTCCAGTAACACATCTAGTATAAAAAGTATGGCATGTTTAAAGTTAGGTAAGAAATTTACTAACAAACTAATATGGGTCCAGCCTATTTTTCCATCTTATGATGATGACATGATAGCTTATTAATAATATAGCAAGGGTTACACATGACCAAGAAACCTCTCTCGAATGAAACCTTAAAATACTCTTATTAGGAATTAGTTGTTTATTAGAAAACTTCTCTATCTCTATACACACTGATTAGGAATTAGTTGGTTAGAAAACTTCTCTATCTCTATACACACTCATAATTGAACCTAGCCCTAAAAGAAAAAAAGGAATAATCTTCAAAATAGTAGAGGAGATGGAGAGGAATTAGATGGTTATAAAAAAATATTTTTCTTTTTCCTTGTTCAAAGTTGTGTTTATCAAAAAGGTATATACTCTTGGATCTTGAATTATTATAAGGATTTGTACTTAAAATTATTCTATATTTATTTGTAATATATGAATATCTTATGTTTTTCTGTTAATAAAACTGATGATTGGTGATTCAAATTTTATAAGATGTGCAACATATGTTTTTGGTTTTTAATCTTTTGCTATTGATTAGTTAATTTTGGATGCATGACTAATTAACTTAAAGTAGTAGAAGTATTTGCTTTTCAAATCCATATTTGATTATTTGCTACTTGGAAAACATAACATTGAATTAAATTAACTCATCATATGTATTTAATTATCATGAATCAATTACACTTGTATTGATCTTAATATTTTCGCATAACAAAATCATGCATGCTTAATGAATATTATTATATGATTAGGGTTATTTGATGAACAAATGCTAGATTAACTAAAAAGTAAGGATATATAGACAAACTTGTTGTTTCTTCCTGGTTGGTTCATTTATTATCACAAATCTAATTAGAAAATATATTTAAATTAAATTATTGATGTTTAATTATTGTTGAGGAATATTTCTTATAAAGTAAAAAATTATTCTCTTTGTATTTTATATTCTATCAAACCTGCCTCTTAATTTTTAGAATTGGTTTTTTTCATTACCTTAGCTTTCAAAGTTGTTTTTAGTTTGATTGGATCATAAACAAAATCCATCTTTTAATTATTTATTGTTTATATTGCATATGAGTTGATTTCATCATATTACTGTATTTAGTGCATCTATACTTTGTTTGCTTTAATCTAGACTTAAATAGCTTATTTTAATTAAGTAATTAAGTTTTAATACAATTATTTTTATGGGATGATACCCTTATTTTTTATATTATAAACATTTAATTTTAAGAGTTTGAATTTGTATGATCTTGACACTCATCAGTTTAAGAGTAAGAAAACAACTCATTCAACTTGAGCACTCAGGTTTATTGAATGAGGCACAGTGGGAATTTCTATTCAAATAAGATATGCATTGTTATAGGAAAGAAACCAGATATTGAATCATATTACGGTGCATGGCTGGAGTATTATTAGTTTATTATGTAGAAAATTCTATTAAGGTATCACAAGCACGTTATAAAGAAGGAAAAAAATCTTTGACTTGGGTTATAGACCCCACAAGATTAAATAAGTTTATTTTATTTTAATTAAATGATAAAAAAAATAGGCAACGACAACAAATAGACTAAATAAAAAATAATCACAATAACAACAAATAGACTAAATAAAAAATAATCATAATAACATGGAGAAAATTTTTTTTCTAAAAATAGAAAAATAGAGTAGCTCAATTCTCAACTAATTAAATACAGAATGAAAAAATTGGGTAAAAAAATAACAAAAAAAACAATTCAAGTCAACCCTAGTTAGCATGATAAATCTATAACCCGAGTAATAAAGGCAGGATAACCTAATAAAAAACAAATAGAAAAAAAAAACACAAAGCCATATTCTTAACAAACCAATTATAGAAGTATGAAACCAGGAAAAAATCAACAAATAAAAAAGACCTAAAAAATAAAAATCAAGTAAAATAGTAAAACCATGCAACCTAGATCATAATAATGGTATAACCCAATAAAAGTCAAATCAGGAAAAAAAATGGTGAAGATTAATTTAAAATAAAATTGAATATTTAAAGATAGAACCTAGAAAAGATTAAAATTCCTTTAAAAAAAAATAACTCTATAAAAAGGGTTAAGTTAGCATGAGTTAACCTATCAAACTTGCGGTCCAGTTCATAAAATCGGGATAACCTAATAAAAAATAAAAAAAATCACAAAGCTCATTAAAGAAAATGATGTTAATCTGCATTAACTTTTCAAAGTCGTGGCATGGATCATTAGGTCAAAAACATCCTATCTTTAAAAATCACAAAACTCAATTCTCAATAATTCAAATATTGAATAATAAAATTAAAAAAAATAACTATACAAAAATATCCAAAACATCACCATAACTAAAACCTTCTTTTTTCAATTGGAATTCGAATAAAATCAAAACATCACAAAAAAAAATTAATAACTTGGAGTAATTGGAGGTAATATTCATTTTGATTAAAAAAATAACGATCAAAATTAAAAAAAAAAGATCCAAGAAAATAAAATAAAAGGAATGAAGGTTAAATTGAAAAAAAATAATATATCATAAATTAGAAGTGAATGATGAAATTGAAAACAAATCAAAATTTTACAAAAGGGCCAAAAATAAAAAATAAAGGGTTGAAGTTGAAATATCAATAAATAAGAGAACGACTCTGTAATTTTGAATGACCAGCGTGAATTTTTAAGGAATGGAGAGAAAAGAGGGAGAAAGAAAACACGGCTAGCAACAAATTGCCCCACCACCAACACCATGCACCACCCAAAGATAAAAAATAATAATAAAAAAAAAGGTATCGTGATGGTTCCAACAACATGACAGAGGAAGAGTTTTGTTTGCTGAAAGATGCTCAACTAAAAGACCGCAAGCACCTCCACAAGGTGGTGCATGTGTTGTACGCACTAACCATTTTTATTTTTTATTATGTTTTTTATTTATTAAAATATTAAATTATTTCTCAATCAACTTGAACAACACTAAAAAATCAAAATGAAATTAAAAAAAATTTAACTTGAACAACCCTAAAAAATCAAAATGAAATTAAAAAAAATCTTGTATACCAATTTTAAAAAATTATTTTTATGAGGAAATTAGTTATTTTACTATGCTTTAAAAATATAAAAAAATCAAGTTGTCCTTAATTAATTTGATAACAATTAATAGGACTTATAAAAAGATTAAGCTACCCCAAATATTCAATTTAAAGATTTTTTATGATTAGAGCAAAATCATTATTATAATTTTTTAGTGAATAATAATTGTCTTTTTGGATCAGCTGTATTTTTCCATTGCCAATTAGTTTTTGTTAATATTTTTGTTAGTAGCCCTTAAACTCTAGCATGCTAGACATCCGGCTAAGATTAAATGGATAGCGAGGGCATGAGGCCCACTTGCTTATCTCCAATTTAAACACTCGAATGGTCCATAATGAACCACGTAATTAAACCGCACTTGTGACAATTATATTTAATTAAAAAAAAAGTGGAATAAAAGACGTAGACCCCACTAAGCCACATTTTTATGTTAATTTAATTGGATCTGTACCTACCACAGGGTCCCACATAATTAACACGCGTCGACTTCAGCCAGCATTTCTCAAAACTGGGTCCATAATAACTCAGCTTACTGTAAACGCGTCGTTTTCTTAGTAACGTTCCCGTGACTGCGGACCCGCAGTAAAAGACTCGGTCTCTTTACAAGGGACCCACTCGAAGGCTTTTTATGAAGGACTTCTTTGATTAAAAAGGCGCGTGTGTCAAACGAGTTATCGGACCACGTGTTGAGTGCCCCAGTGAAATTCAAATAAAAATTTTGGGGTACGCAGTACAATAATATTTACATAGCGGATATATTCTGGACCCAGTGATCATATGTATTAAACCCGAACGAGTCTGTCTTATTTATTTAAGATCTAATTAATTTAATAGCTGGACAGGTTTAGAGAAGATAAAAGATTGGGATAAATAAAAATTTCATGAAATCTGGCTAATGTGTTAGGTTTACTCGTGATTCTTGAGACCCAGTAAAATCTAATTGAGATTTAATTTTTTTTAAATATGTTTTTTTAGTTAGAGATTATTTTTTGTATATTTTTTAATTTGTTATTAATTCTTTTCAAAGTTTATTATATAAATACTAAAATAATATTTTATATTTTAAATATAGGATTTGAAACCCTTTAATATATATACTCTGTATTTATAAAAAAATATCATGTTTTTTCAATATAAAATAAAATTTTTTAATTTAGATACATAAACTTAAAATAATATCATATTAACATAATATTTTTTCAATATAAAATACAAAATTTTTTAAAATAATTTTTTAAAATTTATTATTTATAATATATATTGATTTTATTTACATGAATTATTTCCATAATGCGGGTGATGTGTTGAATCTTATGGTTTCGAGTTGTGATTAATAAAACTTGAAGTTACCTGGTGACACATAACAAATTCATTATTTTTTGAAAATAATAGTTATATTTTGTTACATGTGTATATTATTTTTAATTTTTAATTTTTTTAAGTTGAAAGTATATTAGAATTATTTTTTTAATTTTTTTATATTTTAATATTATCATATTAAAATTATTAAAAAATACTTAAAAAGCATTGAAATAAAATTAAATAATCATGGAAACAAACGCCTGGGTATTTTTTTTAGTTATTTATTTCTTTTTTCTTGATAAAAAGAACTAATTTCATTTGAGAGTTAACCTTTTTAAAAAATCATTTATGACTTATAGGAGATGGATTTCAATGGAAGTTGATTGGAGGAAAAGTTTTCAATTTGAGGAAGAATAAAGACACAATGTGTGGATTGACTGGTAAGCTAATTTTCAAGCATAAAAATTAGATAAATCAAAATATAGTATTATTAATCATATTAATTGGCACATTTATAATTTTTTCTTCTACATTTTAAAGTATAAATAATTGATAAGTATCTTATAATCATCATTTGAAGCATTGAGAAATTGATTGCATGTTCATTCACTTTTATCATTTTTACTTACTTACAATTTGAAGGTTTTTTTTTTTAATTCTTTTGAATGAAATCGAGTATAATTTTAAAATTATCATTGTATTCCATCTTTTTTCTTTTTTTATATATATAAAAAAGGAAAACTTATGTCAGGAATATAACTTCAAAACGTATATTTACATTTAGTTCACAAAATTGAATATTTTAAAGATAGTATTTCTAATTTTTATGTTCATGCATTGGATTTCTTAATTTTACCTTCCATTCAAGTGTTATTCTCATTTATTTTTTATATTTTTTATAAAAATTTATTTATATCTTTTATTTTTTATGATAAAACTAATTTTCGAACTAACTTTTGTATCATTTAAGGTTAAATTCTTCCTTAAACAATTTCAAGGACATGTCCTTTACATAGTGCATTCAAAAAAATTTAATAAATTATCTAAGATGCTACGCCACTAGAATTTTATAATTTATCAACAAAATATTATGTTGGTAATTAGAAATAGATTCCATCAACATGAATTTTATTGATGAGCTTATAAATAATTATTATTTGTCAAAAAAATATTTAATAAATTATCTTAGTACAAACCTCTTGCAATCAGGTGTTAATGTATTTCTAGAAAAATAATTAATAAATTTAAAAGAATAATAACTTTAAAAAATAAATTGTTGAAATCCAACCTATCATGAAGTACTGAGTTAATTTATCCACGAGTTATTGCATCTCTTTGTAGCAGTGATCATTTCACACTTATGTTTATATAAAAAACTTTATCAATCTTGGTTCGTATCCAAAAATCATAATGTATAAGAGAAAACTATTGTTAATTAAATATATTCATATAAAAAACAATTTTAAAAAAATATGGATATAGTGAAAAACGAATATTATCTTCTATTTTGCATGCGAAACAAACAGAATAGATTTACCGGTGTGCGTGGTAATAAAACCATGAATCTGCTTGTTTCGGTTCTCCATATTAAATTTTGACCATTAAACAAAACACTAGGATGTCACATGCTGAATATATTCTTTTTACACAACCTTCAAGAAATATGGAGATATGAAATCCATTCAAATAATCATGTCTTTCTAGCTTAAAAGCTTTTTTTCTTTAGCAATTTTTTTGGCTTTTTTATTATGCCTTATGTCAAAATTCATGCAACCTGTATAATACAATATGATTGTTTTAAAACCCTCCTAGCAACAGTGTTATCAGTCGTATCTTAGTAAAACTTTTTCTTGCAATTCAATTTTCTAAAAGAATAATTTTATTAATACCAAATTAACATAATAAAAGAATAAATTATTTATTTTAATACTAACCATGAACTTTATGAACCATACATCAACCATGAGTTTCCTTTCAAGATTTTTAGAAACATGACTTCATTGAAACAATAGCACTTCCATCACCAATTTCATTGCTGATATTATTGTTCTAGAAAGCTTAATATTTGTAAATATTAAATTGTATTTTTTAATTCAAATTAATTTTCCTAAAATTATTAATTATTTTTTTATTTTTTAGTATTGCTTGAAAGGAAAACAAGCTTATATTAAGTGGTTGGGCTTCTGCCAAGCAAGGTGCTTCCTAGTAAATGGATTATGCTCTAAAAAGACATCCCTTTAGCATGGTGGTATCACACTTGACAAGCTTACATTAAAAGAGGTGACAAGTGCCTCAGGTAATTGTTCATGATTTTGGTATTAAATCTTTTCAATGATTGACATGCATTACATTATACTATAAGTAAATTATAGAAATACATTAAAACAAATCTCATTTTTAGTGTTCATTATCTCATAAAAACATTATGAGCGGGCTGTTCATTGTATGATGCTTTCTTTCTTTCTTTTTTCGGGTTGATGAAATTTTCATGTTTGTATTGATTTGTGTTTTATTATTCATTTTTATTTATGTTATATCCCATGTTTAAGGACTTTGTGAGTGTTTTATTAGTGAATTAAGCATCAAATTTTTTAACAATAATTCTAACTTATTATTAAAGAAAAATTGAAAGAACAAGAATCAAAGTTAAGATAAAAAAACACTTTGCATTTAAATTTTTAATATTCAAGAGGTGCAACTCTTGAAGTTTTTTTCTTACATATTTGGTTTCTATTATTATTTGAAGATTTTGTATTTAGGTCCTAAGCTTAGTTTTGTTTTTTTGTTTGCATTTTGTCCATTGGATGTTGAGGGGAAGAAAGTCACTGAAAAATTAGAGATGCGGGAGAAGATTTTCGGTCAACCACATTCTAGCTTCAATCATTGTATCAATGTATTCATCTAGAAAAGTGGATTTTCATGAAATGGGTTTGGAACTTTTATCTTGCTGGAAAACTAGATCCAAGCTTGAGAAGGTTTTCTTTTTAATTGGTTTAATTATTAGTTTTTTATGGTGTTTGGGGATTAAAATTAGGTTTCCTTGGGTTTCTATTATTTGTTTTATGTTTTTAGATGGAAATAAGTTTTAAAATAGATTATTTAGATTGAAAAACCCGAAACTAGACTTTTTAGCCACTAGTTTGAACTGCATGTTAATATGCCATATTACTACGTGAATGATGAGTCATCCACTCATTTAAAAAAAAAAAAGGATTAGGCATACGAGTTTTGGATTGCAGGTCCATCTTTTGCAGGCTTATTTGGCTTTTTTATATATTATTTCTCAATTGTTTTAATTTTTATTTATTTATTTTGAATCATATTAACTATGAATAAAATAATTAAAATAATAGTTAAAATATTATCCAATTTTCCATAGTTTATAGTTTTTAAAATAATATTAATAGTTACTTTATGAATCATTATATATGAAGCTAGCATGCAAAATTTATATAAACAATTATGCCTATGAATATTAAATAAAAATAAAATATCTATTGTACTATTTTTATTGTAAATGTTTTGCATAATTGTTTTCAAATTAATTATTCTTTTTTTTTCTTTTATTGATTCATGATTTTCTCTAGCTTTTATTAAACCTCACATTTTGAATCATGACAAGTTTTTATTTCAAAATCAATTATTCCCATAAACAAATTATTTTTATAAAATTAAAAAATAAATTAATTAATAATGAAATGGAGTTTTGATTGATGAGGTACATTTATTTCTCTTTAATTTAAATGATTGAGATTATTATAAATTTTTTATATTTTTTTATAAGAAATTATTCATATCTTTTATTTTTTATGATAAAAATAATTTTTAAACTAACTTATGCATCAGTTAAGGTTAAATTCTTCCTCGAACAATTTCAAGGACATATCCTTTACATGGTGCATTCAAAATAATTTAATAAATTATCTTAGATGCTACACTACCAAAATTTTATAATTTATCTATAAAATATTTTGTCGATAGTTAGAAATTCATTCCACCAGCATGATTTTTTTCAATAGGCTTACAAATGATTATTATTTGCCAAAAAAAATATTTAATAAATTATCTTAGTGCAAACCTCCTATAACCGAGTGTTAATGTATTTTCTTGAAAAATAATCAACAAATTCAAAAAAATAATAACTTTAGAAAAGAAATTATTGAAATCCAACATACCATGAAGTACTGAACTCATTTATTCACGAATTGTTACATCTCTTTGTGATGGTTATCTTTTCACACATACGTTTCTACAAAAAAACTTTATCAGTCTTAGTTCGTATCAAAAAATTGTAGTCTACAAGAGAAAAATATTCTTTGAATCGAATAACGACCGTAACGGATGTCTGCTCAATCCGAAGGAAATTATGCGGAAGCTTTACAGAATTATTATGAAGCTATGCGACTAGAAATCGATCCCTATGATAGAAGTTATATACTCTATAATATAGGCCTTATTCACACAAGTAATGGAGAACACACAAAAGCTTTGGAATATTATTTTCGGGCATTAGAACGAAACCCTTTCTTACCACAAGCTTTTAATAATATGGCCGTAATCTGTCATTACGTGCGACTATCTACACTATAGAAAGAAAAAGGAAAGAAAGAGCAAAATCAAAAATCTACTAGTAAAAAAAAAATAGGCTTTCTACATATGGCATCGTCCAAAACAACGATTTTTATCAGCTGTAGCAAAGAAAGAAACTTCATAGAAATCTTGCATGCGAAACTAATAAAATGGATTCACTGGTGTGCGTGGTAATGAAATCATGAATTTGCTTGTTTTGGTTCTCCACATCAAATTGTGATCATTAAACGAAACGTTCGGATGTCACATGCTGAATATATTCCTTTCACACAATCGTCAAGAATATGGAGATTTGTGATACGATCAAAATATTGATGTCTTATATCTAGTGCAGGAGTGTCGAAGTAATAAATAACTCAGTGTGACCAAGTTCGAATCACAAAGAGGTTAACTATATATATATATAATAATAATAATAATAATAAGTGAAAGAGGACTTTGAGAAGTAAGATTAATTTGAGGATTAAACAATGATAAAAATAAATATCAAGGTTAGAGGATCCACTAATGGTACTAAAAATAAATATAATATAAACTCTTTTTATTACTCAACTGGAAATCACACACAAAAAAAGTTTCAATCGGATGATTTGTCATTAATAGCTCATTATAAATTCTTATCATAATTATATTACTTATCTTATTTAAGTAACACCAAACTTTTAAATATTATTAGAATTTCATGATGTTAACTTGTGTTAACAACAAATTAAGTTCTTTTCATAACACAAGTGTAAGTTATACCAAATAGTTAACTATGAAACTGTCAAGCATTTGTTGTACCAAGTGTTTTTCAACATAAATTTAGATTAATCATTTAACAAGTAAGGTATTAAGAATTAATAAAATAAAAATGATAAGACATGTTAATAGCAAGTTGTTGAAGATATAAGCATTGAAGTCCATATTGAGTTCATATTATACTTATCTTAACACCATTAGTGAAACCTTTTCACTTTCATATAATAAACTTAGCTAAATATAATAAAAAAGAGAAACGTAAATAAATAAGAGGAGAATATGATTATATAAGTATAGTAAAGAAAATGAAAAGTATAAATAAGAGATTA
>NW_011500135.1:76157-80148 GCF_000495115.2 Populus euphratica
AATATAAAGAGAGAGAGCAAGAACATGATCTTGATCTAAAAAATCAAGATGTCTAAATGCATGGCAAATGCCTCTACTTTTATAGGATAAAATTTTAAACTATTGATTTAATAACTAATTATTAAGTGGGTGGCCACCTCTTAACTTTGTAACAATTCTTATCTTTTTTTCTGCAGAAAACGTCCTTACTAACATTAGAATTTGAACAGATAGTCTTCATGAAAGTTCTAGAAAATTATAAATTTGAACAAATAATCCTCATAAAAGTTCTGGGAAATTATCTCAACTTTCCACCAAAACAAGATTAAGGTCATTTGGACTTCTAGAACTCAAGATATGGGCTGAACACCAAACAGTGTCTAGGCTACAAGACAAATTCAGACTTCTCTTTTGATGTTAAGATTTGGACTTCCAAATGACATAATTGAGTCTTGGACTTTTATGAATGTTTTAGGCCTATGTCTTAACTTTCTAGCCATATTAACCAAACTGAAATCCAGGATCTACAACTCTAGATATGACTCAATGACTAATTAGTATTCCAGTTTGAATTGAATCAGCATCTTTTTTCTAAATTTAACACTTTCTAAATTCAATCAACCTTTGAATTATGAGATATATCTATATTTAAAATGAGCATTTATCATAAATTACAACTATCTTATATTATCAGACTTGTTATTATAAAACATGCTTAAATTAGGGAATTTAATTATACTTTAAGTGCAATATGAAGATATAAAACCTTAACGAGAATACACATTTAAGTATTAATCAATTTGAAATCCTTTCAAACAATCATGTTTTTCTAGCCTAAAAGCTCTTTTTCTTTAGCAATTTTTGTGGCTTTTTTACTATACCTCATATAAAAAATCATACAACCTATATATAGTACAAATAAATTATCATTTAATAAATAAAAAATAAATTTTAACATTTTGATTAAAAAAGTATTTATTTTGATTTCAATCTCACCTAGTTATAGCATGATTGTCTTAAACCCTCCAAGCAGTGTTATCCAATTAAAACTTTTTCTTGTAATTCAAATTTGTAAAAGAATAATTTCATTAATATTAATATAATAACTAAATTAACATAATAAAAGAAAAAATTATTTATTTTAATACTAACCATGAACTTTATAAACCATGAGTTTCCATTTAAAAATGTTAGAAACATGACTCCATTGAAACAATGGCATTCCCATCAACGATTTCATTGCTGATATTATTGTTCAAGAAATCTCAATATTTGTAAACATCAAATTGCACTTGTGAATTCAAATTAATTTTTCTAAAATTATTAATTGTTCCTTGTTTTTTAGTATTGCATGAAAGGAAAATAAACTTATATTAAGTGGTCAGGCTTCTGCCAGGCAAGGTACTTCCTAGTAAATGGATCCTACTCTAAAGAGACATCCTCTTAGCATGGCAGTACCGCACTTGACAAGCTTGCATTGAAAGAGGTTGCAAGTGCCTCAAGTGACTGTTTAGATTGACATGCATTACATTATACTATAAGTAAATTATAGAAAAACATTAAAACAAATCTCATTTTTAGTGTTCATTATCTCACAAAAACACTATGAGCGAGCCTGTTCATTTTATGATGCTTTCTTATTCTTTTTTTCAGGTTGATGAAATTTTCATTTTTGTATTGATTTGTATTTTATTATTCATTTCTATTTGTGTTTTGTCACATGTTTAAGGACTTTGTGAGTGTTTTATCAGTGAATTAAGCATTAAGCTTTTTAACAATAATTTTAAGTTGTTGTTAGAGGAAAATTGAAAGAACAGGAATCAAAGTTATGACAAAAAAACACTTTGCATTTAAATTTTTAATGTTCAAGAGGTGCAAAAAATACACTTTGATCCTTGAAGTTTCATTTTCTTACATATTTGATCTCTATTATTATTTGAAGATTTTATGTTAAGGTCCTAAGCTTAGTTTTGTTTGCATTTCATCCATTGGATGTTGAGGGGAAGAAAGAAAGTCACTGAAAAATAAGAGATGAGGGAGAAGGTGTTTGGTCAACCACATTCCAACTACAAAAATAATCAATCATTGTATCAATGGGTTCATCTAAAAAAGTGGAGTTCCATGAAAAAGGTTTAGAAATTTTATCTTGTCGGAAAAGTAGATCCAAGCTTGGGAAGGTTTTCTTTTTAATTTGTTTTAATTGTTGGTTTTTTATGGTGTTTAGGGATTAAAATTAGGTTTACTTAGGTTTTTGTGATTTGTTTTGCGTTTTTAGGTGGAAACAAGTTTTTAAATGGGTTATTTAGATCAAAGAACCCAAACTCGACTTTCTGGTCATTAGTTTCAACTACATCTTGATATATCATATAACCAAGTGAATGATGAGTCATCTTTTTTATCATAAAAAAATAAATAGATGATTTGTCATCCACTTATTTTTTTTTAGAAAAAAAAGATAAGAGATGTGTGTCTAGTATTATAAGTCCAATCGCTCTTAGGCTTACTTGGCTTTTTGATACATTACTCCTCAATTGTTTTAGTTTTTACTTATTTATTTTGAATCTTATTGACTATGAATAAAATAATTAAAATAATATTTACAATATTATCCAATTTTCCATAGTTTTCAAATATAATTATAGTTTTTATAATAATATTAATAGTTACTTTGTGAATCATTAAATATGAAGCTAATATGCAAAATTTATATAAACAATTATGCCTATGAATATTAAATAAAAATAAAATATCTATTGTATTATTTTTATTGTAAATATTTTGCATAATTGTTTTCAAATTAATTATTCTCTTCTTTTTTTTCTTTTTTTGGCTTCCAAACTATTGATTCATGAATTTCTCTAGCTTCTATTAAACCTCACAATTTGAATCATGGTAAGTTTTTATTTCAAAATGAATTATTCCTATAAAAAAATTTATCAAAATAAAAAATTAATTAATTAATAATGAAATGGAGTTTTGATTAATAAGGTACATTTATTTCTCTTCAATTCAAATGATTGAGATTTTTATGAATATTTATTTTAATAGCCTTTAATATTTTTTATTAATAAAAGAGATTTAATTGTCCCTTTTATATTTGAAAATGAAAAATGAAGCCATGTAAAATAATCAAATTACCCCAAGAGTAAGTTTTTATGGTTTTGTTCTTTAAAGGTTGATTAGTATTTAAAAGTGTATTTTTATCAAGATTTTATATCATTATTTTATATTTGAAGTATCAATAACTCTTTAACTAAAGCATGTTTAATAATAACATATCTAATAATATAAGATACCTTTAATTTGTGGTGAATGTTCATCTTAAATGTAGACCTATCACATAAATAAAAAGATTGATTGATGAGTTTAAGTACTGAAATTGAAAGGATAAAGAAATTATCAAACTTAGAAAAGAGATGTTGGTGTAGTCCAAACGAGAACACTGTTCGGTAATTGGGTCATATCTAGAGTTATAGATCTCTTATTTATGTCTACTTTATATGGATGGAAAGGTAAGACATAGACCTACAAATTTTATATGGAGGTTTGGTTTTAAAAAAGGTCATTTTCAAGTCCAAAATTGTAGCAACAATAAAGAAGTCTGAATATGTCCTGCAGCCCAGACATTGTTAAGTGTTTCGCCCATTTCTTGAATTTTAAAAGTCCAAATAACTTTAATTTTTTTTCTGGAAAGTTAAGATAATTTCCTATAACTTTTATGTGGAAGGTTGGTTGAAATTCTAACGTTATCAATGACAATTTGGACAAAGAAGAAGATAAGAATTGTCACTAAGTCAAGAAAGTGTTTCGCCCATTTCTTGAATTTTAAAAGTCCAAATAACTTTAATTTTTTTTCTGGAAAGTTAAGATAATTTCCTATAACTTTTATGTGGAAGGTTGGTTGAAATTCTAACGTTATCAATGACAATTTGGACAAAGAAGAAGATAAGAATTGTCACTAAGTCAAGAGTTGGTCACCCACTTAACAATTAGTCATCAAATTAATATTTTC
>NW_011500135.1:80403-80698 GCF_000495115.2 Populus euphratica
TTATCTTGTTCACTCTTTAATACTTTGCCTGTTAAATGACTAATCTAGATTTATGTTGTATAACACTTGGTACAACAAATGCTTGGCACTTTCATAGCACAAACCGTACGGTATAACTAACATCTATGCTATGAAAGGAACTTGATTTGTTGTTAATATAAGTTATAATCATAAATACGTGAATAATCATGAATGTATAACAATATTTACAAGTATTAGCATTATTCGGTATAACTAACATCTATGCTATGAAAGGAACTTGATTTGTTGTTAATATAAGTTATAATCATAAATA
>NW_011500135.1:80815-81644 GCF_000495115.2 Populus euphratica
TTCTTTGTGTGTGGTTTTCAGTTGAATAATAAGAGTTTATATTATACTTGTTTGGAATACCATTAATAGATCCTCTAACCTTGATATTTATTGTTATTATTGTTTAATCCTTACATTGATTTTACATCTCAAAGTTGTCATCAACTTCTTATTCTTCTTCTTCTTCTTCTTCTTCTTTTTCTATTACTATTATTATTAGTATAATTACTGCTAATATTATTATTACTATTACTATTACTATTATTGTTGTTGTTGTTATTGTTGTTGCATTGTTGTTATTTATAATTTATACAATTAACCTCCTTGTGGTTTGACCCCAATCTTGCTGAGTTATTTATTTCTTCAACACTCCTGCACTTGGAAGAAGATATCAATCTTTTGATCATGTTAAAGGTAAAATAAACTTTTTACTATGGATTACTATAATGAAAACCTTATAACTTATAGATTTTGTTAACAAGTGGTCTAATGAAGGGATTGAGAAGTAATTGAAAAATTTATGTGAATTAGCATAAGACTTAAATGTGAATTGATATTAATATACCTCTAAAGTTTTAATCTTATATAAAAAAAATAAGATTTAAATTCATAATTACACTAGATTTTTTTAATTGTAAATACCATTTGTATAATGGTTATTAGTTATAAAGTTAAAATCATCATTTGTTGAGCATCACATATATGATATATCACATATTCATAATTAAAGATCTATTTGTTTTATGTAAAATGTTTTATAAATTAAGAATATTTTACATGAAAAATGTTTGGCTTGAAAAATATTTTTCATAAAATATTTTACATATAAGATGTTTTATAACAGTGGTGG
>NW_011500135.1:90989-99753 GCF_000495115.2 Populus euphratica
GTCATCAACTTCTTATTCTTCTTCTTCTTCTTCTTCTTCTTTTTCTATTACTATTATTATTAGTATAATTACTGCTAATATTATTATTACTATTACTATTACTATTATTGTTGTTGTTGTTATTGTTGTTGCATTGTTGTTATTTATAATTTATACAATTAACCTCCTTGTGGTTTGACCCCAATCTTGCTGAGTTATTTATTTCTTCAACACTCCTGCACTTGGAAGAAGATATCAATCTTTTGATCATGTTAAAGGTAAAATAAACTTTTTACTATGGATTACTATAATGAAAACCTTATAACTTATAGATTTTGTTAACAAGTGGTCTAATGAAGGGATTGAGAAGTAATTGAAAAATTTATGTGAATTAGCATAAGACTTAAATGTGAATTGATATTAATATACCTCTAAAGTTTTAATCTTATATAAAAAAAATAAGATTTAAATTCATAATTACACTAGATTTTTTTAATTGTAAATACCATTTGTATAATGGTTATTAGTTATAAAGTTAAAATCATCATTTGTTGAGCATCACATATATGATATATCACATATTCATAATTAAAGATCTATTTGTTTTATGTAAAATGTTTTATAAAATAAGAATATTTTACATGAAAAATATTTGGCTTGAAAAATATTTTTAATAAAACATTTTACATGTAAGATGTTTTATTTTGGTGATCGTAGAGAAGAAGGAGGTGGTGGTGGTGGTGGCGGTGGTGAAAGAAGAGTTGAGATGAAAGTGGTAGTTGAAATAATTGAATGATATCATCGATGGATTACTATTCATAAAATATTTTACAAAACTTCATGAACCAAAAATATTTTTTAATAATTGAACTAAATTTGAAGGTTGATTGTAAAATATTTTATATTAATTAGTTTTTATGTAAAATATTTTATGAGAAACAAATATAGAAAAATATTTTATGGATAATATTTTCTAGAAACAAATATAAAAATATTTTCATGTAAAATACTTTATGCAAAACAAATAGATCCTAAAACCACATGTTTAAGCACTCTTTACGTGTGTATCAAAATGCAATGAAATTAGTGTTGAATATGGTTCAATATGAAACTATTGCGATGTATGTATTAAATTTAGAATATCAACATTACCATATGGATCAAAACATACATTATAACTTTAATAAGTTAATAAACTCAATTAAATAATATTTTTTTAATTTTTTTAAGCTTTGATTAATTAAAAAAATCATAATTCTAAAAGTATTAATTTATAAAGATCTAACTATAAAGTATTCAGTTAGACCATGATATACGAGTATTTAAGCATTATTGAAGTTATTTTACTAAATTTATGTTACAGATACTACAATAAAAAAAAAAAAAAGATATAGGAAATCTTGTCAAGGATATAAAACATATAATAATATTGTCATTTATGAATGTTAAAAGGAAATGGATGTTCTTGGGCTTTTCGAATATCATACACACAATGGAAATAAGTTGTTTAAGAATTTATTATTTAAAGATCTGAACTTCTTTGGCTTTGAAAATGTTTTTAAAAGCTGGGTTATCGCAAACTACAAGCCGTCTCATTATACAGCCTCTAATGATAATCCATACAAATTACAAATGAGAAATCTCTTAAATCTTTATTTAAAAGATAAAGATTATTATGTCTAGAGTACTAGCTCTTTATCCTGTGATTTACATAGTTTTTCTATCTAACATACAACAAATAAAAAAAAAAGGCATAGCTTATTATTTATAGTAAATATGAAAAAACCCTATCAATTAATAAAATATTAATTTATCCTCGGAATAATATCAACATATTAATTCAAGATAATTTTAGAAATTAACTCAATCAAGTCCTAACTTGATTTTTTTAAAATTTATAAATATAATCCTTATATTAATTTATATTCTAGTCTTTGATTTTTAAAATATATTTTAATCAAGTCATACTTAATTAAATCATCTCAGTTTAATTTTTTATTAATGGTTTTTAATATATGTAGCCCATTAGGTTCCTAATTTGTTGGTCCAAATATAAATTATAACTATAATAAAATAAATTAAACAATTCAATTTACTAGTAATTAAACAATTGATTAATTTATATTTAAAGATAAGGTGCATAATCTAGCAACGTATCATGATCTCTCAAATATTAGATAAGTCGTTGGTGGTTTAACTTAATCTTTTGGTGATCGGTTTCTCAGTGTAATTAATTTATTTTCATCAATAATATTTTGATTTAATATTAAAGCATAGAATATTATGTCATATTAAATCATGTTTATTCTCTAAATTATAGTCATTGATTGCTTGAATAAAATTTAAAACTCTTTTCAAATCTTATTCCACCTGGACCAAGAATTTTTTAATTAATACTATTTGATTCTTAATTAATACTATTTGAGAACAAATAAAATATTTTTTTTAATTCACCTAAGGTGATGATAAATCTTCTCTTGATTACTCAAGTATTTTCATATGGTTCATGTTATACTAATTGTTTGCCCCTTTGTTACCATGATTAAGATAACATTCTCTTTAACAAGATCAAAGTATAATATTTTTTATATAAAATTATTTAGTGTTCTCAAGTCTAAAGATCATTAACACAACCGTCACGTAAGCGTTTTCATAGATATAGGTGATCTCTCTACATGAAATTCTTGTATGGATCAGTTCAATATATATGTCTTTTGACACGCATCTACATATTATTTCTAAGTATCTCTTATACCTCAACTTATGAGAACGATTTTATAAAGAAAAGAATATAATATGTAACAGTCTTTATGTCTCTAATAAATATATATTACTTAAGAAAGCATTGACCTTAAACAATTTAGAAATAATGCTTTGATGTCATAGAAATCTCATAATTATAACAACTTTATAATTTTCTTCGTAAATATTTTATGTCTCATGAACTTTATCGTTATTCTGGATTCATAAATCAAATATTAGACTCATCAATCTAATATTATATAAATATTAAAGAAAAATTAAATCTTTATTAATAATAAATATATATATTTACACAAATATAATATCATATATAACCCTTCAATTTATTACAAGATATATTAAAATAATAAATATAACTTCCACAAGAATAACATGAAACTTGTGAATAATAATGGTATATATCCTAAAGAAGTGTTGGACCACGGGAGACTTGGAGGCAACCATCCTCCGTTCCATGAATTGTATTTTGACCTCCTTCAATGTTTATATTATTTTATATTAAACAAAATTAATTTAATTGTAGTTATCCATGATAGGTATTTTATTAGTGCTTCAAAAAGTGTGGACAAATCATGGATTCAGAAAGTGTATCTAACTTTTGATTTAGGTTTAAGTATCTTGTTCTCTCTCTTTTAAGCACCGTTGAATCCATACTAATCAATTAGTTTTCTATAGGTCACAATTGCAGCTTATATATTATTCTATAATTTCTTAATCTGACAATCATTTCTCATCATTACGTGTGCATGCTCCCTTCAAATTGGTTTATTTATTTTTGTATTTTAAAAATATTTATAAAAAATTTTAATTTTATTTATTTTTTTATTTACTTTAAATTAACATATTTTTAAATTATTAATATCAAAAATAATTTTTAAAAAATAAAAAAATAACTATAATTACACTGTCAAATAAATTCTATATAAAAAATAATTTTAAAAAAATAAAAAAAATAACCATAATTACACTATCAAA
Organism: Populus euphratica; assembly: GCF_000495115.2. Taxonomy (NCBI): domain Eukaryota; kingdom Viridiplantae; phylum Streptophyta; class Magnoliopsida; order Malpighiales; family Salicaceae; genus Populus; species Populus euphratica. Next base: position 94,707 of record NW_011500135.1, read on the forward strand.
TAAATTTTATATAAAAAATAATTTTTTATTTATAAGAGATTTATTCATGATAATTAAAAAATATAGTTAAATAAAAAGAAAATCTTAACCACCTAGCTAACATAGTTTGTTTTGTTTTATATGTGGGAATTTTTTAATATTCAAAAAACAAATAATATCTTTAAACCGGTTTATTTATATAATGATTTTAATTACAGTTAGGAATATAACAGAGATGCCAATTTGAGGGCTAACAGGTCGATGGCAGGGCAGACCCTACATCAGGAAACCAGGCCTGGGCTCACTTCAACCGTTTAAGGATTAATTCATAATTGATGGATGTCCTGTGGGCTCACTTCGGCCCAACTTGCGAAGAATGAAAGAAAGAAAGGAAAAAAAAACCTATTTTTATTTTTACATGTTGAAACAGACTCCAACCCTCTTATTTTGTACTTCATTATTTAAAAAATATAAAAAAATTTCAATAATATTATTTTTATTATTATTTATATAAAAAATAAATAAATTAACAATTAAATTTTGACAGGTCAATGAATCAGCTTAGATTTTTAATTAGGTAAACAACGTTTTTTTTTTTCTTTTAACTTCGAGGTTAACTCAATGAAATAACCTAGATTTAATAACTATGTTTTCAAAATAAAAAAAATAAAATAAAATTACCAAAAACTCCCTTATAAAAAGTTTATCTATCCAAAAAAAAAAACCGTCAAAATATTTGTGATTTATAAAATTCCAATACCATATTTTCATACGAAAGAAACTCAAAAGCTAATTCTCGCTTTATAACGTCAATCCATTAGACTTTTTTGGTTTAATCTTTTTATTATTATTATTTTATAGTTTTATAGATTAAAAAAATCATTGATTTGGATAGAAATTTATTATATTTAATATATAGTTATTTTATAGAACATAATTGTATACATAACATATATAATGTAAATATAATAATATAGATAAGTGGCCACCTCTTAACTTTGTAACAATCCTTATTTTCTTTTCTACAGAAAACATCTTTGCTAACATTAGAATTTGAACAGATGGTTCTCATGAAAGTTCTGGAACATTATAAATTTGAACAGATGATCCTCATGAAAGTTCTAGGAAATTGTCTCAACTTTCCAACAAAATAAGGTTGAGGTCATTTGAACTTCTAGAACTCAAGATATGAGCTAAACACCGAATAGTGTCTGGGCCACAAGATAAATTCAAACTTCTTTTTTTATGCTGAGATTTGGACTTCCAAACAACAAAATTGAATCTTGGACTCTTATGAATGTTTTAGGCCTATGTCTTAACTTTCTAGCCATATTAACCAAACTAAAATCCAAGAACTATAGCTCTAGATATGATCCAATAACTAATCAATATTCCAGTTTGAATCGAATCAACATCTCTTTTCTAAACTTAGCATTTTCTTTGTCCTTTCACTTTCATTAGTTAATCACGTCAATCAACTTTTGAATTGTGAGATATGTCTGTATTTAAAAAGAGCATTTACCATAAATTATAATTATCTTATATTATCAAACTTGTTATTATAAAACATGCTTAAATTAGAGAATTTAATAATACTTTAAGTGCAATATGATGATATAAAGTCTTAATAAGAATGCACATTTAAGTACTAATCAATTTGAAATCCTTTCAAACAATTATGTCTTTCCAGCCTAAAAGCACTTTTTCTTTAGCAATTTTTTTAGCTTTTTTACTATTCCTCATATCAAAAATTATGCAACCTATATATAGTACAAACAAATTATCATTTAATAAATGAAAAATAAATTTTAACATTTGAATTAAAAAGTATTTATTTTGATTTCAATCTCGCCTAGTTATAGCATGATTGTCTTAAACCTTCCAAGCAACAACGTTATCAACCATATCTAATTAAAACTTTTTCTTGTAATTCAAATTTGTAAAAGAATAATTTCATTAATGTTAATATAATAACTAAATTAACATAATAAAAGAAAAAATTATTTATTTTAATAGTAACCATGAACTTTATAAACCATGAATCAACCATGGATTTCCATTCAAAAATTTTAGAAACATGACTCCATTAAAACAATGGCATTTCCATCAATGATTTTATGGCTGATATTATTGTTCAAGAAATCTCAATATTGTAAACATCAAATTGCACTTGTGAATTCAAATTAATTTTCCTAAAATTATTAATTATTCTTTGTTTTTTAGTATTGCATGAAAGAAAAACAAACTTATATTAAGTGGTCGGGCTTCCGCCAGGCAAGGGGCTTCCACCAGGCTTCCTAGTAAATGGATCCTGCTCTAAAGAGACATCCCCTTAGCATGGCGGTATCGCACTTGACAAACTTGCATCGAAAGAGGTTGCAAGTGCCTCAAGTGACTATTTAGATTGACATGCATTACATTATATTATAAGTAAATTATAGAAAAACATTAAAACAAATCCCATTTTTAGTGTTCATTATCTCACAAAAACACTATGAGTGGGGTTGTTCATTCTATAATGCTTTCTTTTTTTCCGGGTTGATGAAATTTTCATGTTTATATTGATTTGTATTTTATTATTCATTTTTATTTGTGTTTTGTCACATGTTTAAGGACTTTGTGAGTGTTTTATCAGTGAATTAAGCATTAATTTTTTTAACAATAAGTTTAAGTTGTTGTTAGAGGAAAATTAAATGAACAAGAATCAAAGTTAAGACAAAAAACACTTTGTATTTAAATTTTAATGTTCAAGAGGTGCAAAAAACTTCACTTTGATCCTTGAAGTTTCATTTTCTTACATATTTTATATCTATTATTATTTGAAGATTTTGTGTTAAGGTCCGAAGCTTAGTTTTGTTTGCATTTTGCTTGTTAGATGTTGAGAGGAAGAAAAAAGGTCACTGAAAAATAAAAGATGAGGGAGGAGGTGTTTGGTCAACCACATTCCAACTTCAAAAACAATCAATCATTGTATCAATTGGTTCATCTAAAAGAGTGGAGTTCCATGAAAGAGATTTGGAACTTCTATCTTACAAAAAAAGTATATCCAAGCTTGGGAAGGTTTTCTTTTTAATTTGGTTTAATTGTTGGTTTTTTATGGTGTTTGGGAATTAAAATTAGGTTTACTTAGGTTTCTGTTATTTGTTTCATGTTTTTAGGTGGAAACAAGTTTTTAAATGGGTTATTTAAATCAAAGAACCCCAAACTCGACTTTCTAGTCATTAGTTTGAACTACATCATTATACATCATATAACTAAGTGAATGATGACTCATCTTTTTTATCATAAAAATATAAATAGATGATTTGCCATCACTTATTTTTTTTTAAAAAAAATAAAAGATCAGGCGTGCGTGTCTAGTTTTATAGTTCCAATGGCTCTCAGGCTCATTTGGCTTCTTTATACATTACTCCTTAATTGTTTTGGTTTTTATTTATTTATTTTGAATTTTATGACTATGAAGAAAATAATTAAAATAATATTTACAATATTATCCAATTTTCCATAGTTTTCAAATATAATTATAGTTTTTATAATAATATTAATAGTTACTTTGTGAATCATTAAATATGAAGCTAATATGCAAAATTTATATAAACAATTATGCCTATGAATATTAAATAAAAATAAAATATCTATTGTATTATTTTTATTGTAAATATTTTGCATAATTATTTTAAAATTAATTATTCTCTTCTCTCTTTTTTTTCTTTTTTTTGCTTCCAAACTATTGATTCATGATTTTCTCTAGCTTTTATTAAACCTCACAATTTGAATCATGACAAGTTTTTATTTCAAAATGAATTATTCCCATAAAAAAATTTATCAAAATAAAATATAAATTAATTAATAATGAAATAGAGTTTTGATTGATTAGGTACATTTATTTCTCATCAATTCAAATGATTGAGATTTTTGTGAATTTAACAGCCTTTAGTATTTTTTTATTAATAAAAGAGATTTAATTGTCCCTTTTATATTTGAAAATGAAAAATGGAGGCATGTAAAATTATCAAATTACCCCAAGAGCAAGTTTTATGGTTTTGTTCTTTAAAAGTTGATTAGTATTTAAAAATATATTTTTATCAAGGTTTTATATCACCATTTTACACTTGAAGTATCAATAACTCCTTAACTAAAGCATGTTTAATAATAATATATCTAATAATCTAATATACCTTTAATTTGTGGTACATGTCCATCTTATATGTAGGCCTATTATATAAATAAAATGATTGATTGATGAGTTTAAGTACTGAAATTGAAAGGACAAAGAGATGACCAAACTTAGAAAAGAGATGCTAGTGCAGTCCAAACGGGTACACTGTTCGGTAATTGGGTCATATCTGGAGCTATAGATCTCTAATTTAGATCTACTTTATATGGTTAGAAAGGTAAGACATGGGCCTACAACTTTCATATGGAGGTCTGGTTTCAAAAAGGTCGTTTTCAAGTCCAAAATTATAGCAACAACGAAAAAGTCTAAATTTGTCCTGTAGCCCAAACACTGTTCAGTGTTTAGCCCATATCTTGAGTTCTAGAAGTCCAAATAACCTTAATTTTTTTTTTCTGGAAAGTTGAGATAATTTCCTACAACTTTCATGTGGAAGGTTGGTTTGAATTTTGACATTATTAATGACATTTTAGGCAAACAAAAAGATAAGAATCGTCACCAAGACAAGAGTTGGTCACCCACTCAACAATTAGTCATCAAATCAATAGTTTCTAATTTTGGCCTATAAAAAGAGTTATTTTCCTTGCAATTAGGCATCTTGGTTTCCAGATCAAGATCATGTTCATGCTTTCTCTTTTTGTAGTTTTATAATGCTTCAGTTTTGTTTTCATTAATATCTTATTTATACCTTTCAATTTATTTCCTTTACTTAGTTAATTTTTATCTTATTTATGTTCCTATCTTGTTTATTTATGTTTATCTTCTTCATTATATTTAGATATGTTTATTATGTTAAAGTGAAAAGGTTACACTAATGGTGTAAGAATAAGTATAATGTAAACTTAATATGGACTTTAATGTTTGATACTAACATGTTTTATATTTGTTATCTTG
>NW_011500135.1:99923-100280 GCF_000495115.2 Populus euphratica
GAACTTGATTTGTTGTTAACATAAGTTATAATCATGAATGCCTGATAATATTTACAAGTTTTAGCATTATTCGAATAAGATAACTAAAGTAATCATGTTAACAATTCATAATCCAATTGGAACCTTCTTTATGTGTGGTTTTCCAGTTGAATAATAAGAGTTTATACTATACTTATGTAGAATACCGTTAGTGGATCCTCTAACTTTGATATTTATTGTTATTATTGTTTAATCCTTACATTGATCTTTCATCTCAAAGCTCTCATCAACTTCTTCTTCTTCTTCTTCATTACTATTACTATTACCATTACTATTATTATTGTTGTTGTATTATTGTTATTTATAATTTATACAAAT
>NW_011500135.1:100432-104106 GCF_000495115.2 Populus euphratica
AGGAAAGGAGAAGGAGGTGGTGGTGGAGGAGGAGGAGGAGATAGTGGTGGTGGTGGTTAAAGAGGAGTTAAGATAAAAATGGTAGTTGAAATATTTGAATGATATCATCGATGGATTACTGTTCATAAAATATTTTATGAAACTTTATAAACCAAAAATATTTTTTTAATAATTGAACTAAATTTAAAGATTGATTGTAAAATATTTTATATTAATTAGTTTTTATGTAAAATATTTTATGAGAAACAAACATAGAAAAATATTTTATGGATAATATTTTCTAAAAACAAATATAAAAATATTTTCATGTAAAATACTTTATGCAAAACAAATAAACACTAAAACTACATGTTTAAGCACTCTTTACATGTGTATCAAATATGTTTCAATATGAAACTATTGCGATGTATATATTAAATTTAGAATATCAACATTACCATATGGATTAAAATAGACATTATAACTTTAATAAGTTAATAAACTCAATTAAATAATATTTTTTTAATTTTATTAAGATTTGGTTAATTAAAAAATCATAATTCTAAAAGTATTAATTTATAAAGATCTAACTGTAAGGTATTCAGTTATTCCATGATACAAGAGTATTTAAGCATTATTGAATTTATTTTACTAAATTTATGTTACATATACCACAATAAAAAAAAAAAAGAAGGAAATCTTGTAAAGGATAGAAAACATATAATAATATTGCCATTTATGAATGTTAAAAGGAAGTGGATGTTCTTGGGCTTTTCAAATATCATACACGCAGTGGAAATAAATAAAAGAAAATTATTCTAGAGTCCCTAGGATCTTATTGGACAGATCAAGAGTTGTTTAAAAATTTATTATATGAAGATCTGAACTTCTTTAGCTTTGAAAAATTCTTTAAAAGTTGGGTTGTCGCAAACCACAAGCCGTCTCATTATACGGCTTCCAATGATAATCCACACAAACTACAAGTAAGAAATCTCTTAAATCTTTATTTAAAAGATAAAGATTGTTATGCCTAGAGTACTGGCTCTTTATTCTATGATTTATATAGTTTTTCTATCTAACATACAACAAATAAAAAAAAGGCATAGCTTATTATTTATAGTAAAATCTGAAAAACCCTATCAATTAATAAAATATTAATTTATCCCTGAAATAATATTCATATATTAATTCAAGATAATTTTAGAAATTAACTCAATCAAGTCCTAACTTGATTTTTTTAAAATTTATAAATATAATCCTTATATTAATTTATATTCTAGTCTTTGATTTTTAAAATATATTTTAATCAAGTCATACTTAATTAAATCATCTCAGTTTAATTTTTTATTAATGGTTTTTAATATATGTAGCCCATTAGGTTCCTAATCTGTTAGCTCATATATAAATTACAACTATAATAAAATAAATTTAATAATTTAATTTATTATTAATTAATTAATTAATTAATTAATATTTAAAAATCAGGTACATAATCTAGCAACGTATTATGATCCCTAAAATATTAGAAAAGTCGTTGGTGCTTTGACGTAACCTTTTGATAATTGGTTTCTCAGTGTAATCAATATCCTTTCACCAATAATATTTTGATTTAATATTAAAGTATAGAATATATATGTCATGTTAAATCATGTTTGTTCTCTACATTATAGTCATCGATTATTTGAATAAAATTTGAAACTCTTTTCAAATCTTATTCCATCTTGACTAAGAATTTCTTAATTAATACTATTGAATTCTTAATTAATATTATTTGAGAACAAATAAAATATTTTTTAATTCACCTAAGGTGATGATGAATCATCTCTTAATCACTCAAGTATTTTCATATGGTTCATGTCATACCCAATGTTTGCCTCTTTGTTACCTTGATTAAGATAACATTCTCTTTAGCAAGATCAAGGTATAATATTTTTTATATAAAATTATTTAGTGTTCTCAAGTCTAAAGATCACTTACACAATCATCATGTAAGCGTTTTCATATATATAGGTGATCTCTTTACATGAAATTCTCATATGGATCAATTTAGTATACATGTTTTTTGACAATATGTAACAGTCTTTTAAGAGAGCATTGACCATGAATAATTTAGAAATAATACTTTGATGCAATAGAAATCTTATAATTATAACAACTTTATAATTTTCTTTGCAAATATTATGTCTCATGAACTTTATCATTACTCTTTATTCATAAATCAAATATTAGACTCATCAATCTAATATTATATAAATATTAAAAATAAATTAAATCTTTATTAATAATAAATATATATTTACATAAATATAATAATATTATATATAACCATCCAATTAATTACAATATATATTAAAATAATAAATATAACTTGCACAAGAATAACATGAAACTTGTGAATAATAATGGTATATATCCTAAAGAAGTGTTGGACCACGGGAGACTTGGAGGCAACCATCCTCCGTTCCATGAATTGTATTTTGACCTCCTTCAATGTTTATATTATTTTATATTAAACAAAATTAATTTAATTGTAGTTATCCATGATAGGTATTTTATTAGTGCTTCAAAAAGTGTGGACAAATCATGGATTCAGAAAGTGTATCTAACTTTTGATTTAGGTTTAAGTATCTTGTTCTCTCTCTTTTAAGCACCGTTGAATCCATACTAATCAATTAGTTTTCTATAGGTCACAATTGCAGCTTATATATTATTCTATAATTTCTTAATCTGACAATCATTTCTCATCATTACGTGTGCATGCCCCCTTCAAATTGGTTTATTTATTTTTGTATTTTAAAAATATTTATAAAAAATTTTAATTTTATTTATTTTTTTATTTACTTTAAATTAACATATTTTTAAATTATTAATATCAAAAATAATTTTTAAAAAATAAAAAAATAACTATAATTACACTGTCAAATAAATTCTATATAAAAAATAATTTTTTATTTATAAGAGATTTATTCATGATAATTAAAAAATATAGTTAAATAAAAAGAAAATCTTAACCACCTAGCTAACATAGTTTGTTTTGTTTTATATGTGGGAATTTTTTAATATTCAAAAAACAAATAATATCTTTAAACCGGTTTATTTATATAATGATTTTAATTACAGTTAGGAATATAAAACCGGTTTATTTATATAATGATTTTAATTACAGTTAGGAATATAAAACCGGTTTATTTATATAATGATTTTAATTACAGTTAGGAATATAACAGAGATGCCAATTTGAGGGCTAACAGGTCGATGGCAGGGCAGACCCTACATCAGGAAACCAGGCCTGGGCTCACTTCAACCGTTTAAGGATTAATTCATAATTGATGGATGTCCTGTGGGCTCACTTCGGCCCAACTTGCGAAGAATGAAAGAAAGAAAGGAAAAAAAAACCTATTTTTATTTTTACATGTTGAAACAGACTCCAACCCTCTTATTTTGTACTTCATTATTTAAAAAATATAAAAAAATTTCAATAATATTATTTTTATTATTATTTATATAAAAAATAAATAAATTAACAATTAAATTTTGACAGGTCAATGAATCAGCTTAGATTTTTAATTAGGTAAACAACGTTTTTTTTTTTTCTTTTAACTTCGAGGTTAACTCAATGAAATAACCTAGATTTAATAACTATGTTTTCAAAATAAAAAAAATAAAATAAAATTACCAAAAACTCCCTTATAAAA
>NW_011500135.1:105058-111728 GCF_000495115.2 Populus euphratica
TTATAAAAAAAAAATACCTTGATGAGTTTTTTTTTTTTGTATTTTTGTTTTAGAAACACCCTTGTATACTTTTGTGGCTAAGACAGCAGCACTGTTAGTATTGGACCTAAAGAAGATGTTAAGGCCCATAACAATTCGAAGCTTAACATCCTTGTACCCTGTCCTAATGAACCCAATCAACGTCTACCGCTTTCAAAATTTCAGAGTCACGGAGATTTTAATATTTTATTTCACTTCCACTTTCCCGGAAATCACCTCTTACTGTCCATTAAAATATCTCATTGATACCAGCAGTAAAATATCCCATTGATACCAGCAGTATTGTAGTTGATTGGTTGTTGGGGTTTTTTTTTTCTTTGAATTTTAGTGGGGGTAAGGCTAGAGAATGTTTTTCTTTATGTCTTTACTGGATTTTTTTATATGTGATATGTCTGTTATTCTTGTAGTATCTTATTTGTTTACTGAGTTTGTAAGATGTTCAGGGGACCGTGGGATTAGTCATGATACACGCAAGCTGGCTCGAACATCCACATTAATCATAAAAAAACAAAAAAAATCTCATTGATAAATCATCATGTAGTGTGACAGTAAAAGTTTGTAGCTAAAAAATTTATTTTTTTATAGTTTTAATTTCATTCTATTATTAATATAATAGTTATTCGGTTAAAGTCAATATATACATAAATTAGTTTAAATATTTATGTTAATATATATATATATAATTTGAATTTTACAAATCTTAAAATTATTAAAAATTTATATAATAATTAATTTTAAATATTTAAAAAATTAATTGAAATATATATAAATTAACTAAGATACTCTAGTAATTAAACAAAAAAATCCTCCACGCCGATCGAAAAAAATGATTCCCTTGGCTCCCACACCACAAACTCCAAAGCAACTTCTTTCTTTGAAGCAAATGTTATCTGTGATAATAATCATATGGTCCTGCTTGATGTTTTTTACAGTTAATTTTTTATTATCTGATTGAGTAAATTATACAATATTGATTTCCTGTTGCGTGGAAGGAATCCGATATTGTGCTGTGGTGGTTTTTGTGGTTCGAATTTGAAAAAAAAATATTATATAATAGCTTTTTTAATTAAAATTTTAATAGAGAAATTTCATTAGAATCTATGCAAAAATATAGTGTGTGTTTTAATTAATTAAATATTTTTAAATATATAATTAAAACAAACAAAAAATACTGCATCCCTCAGTATCAAAAAACAAACCAAAAAAATAACTCAGTCAAAAACAAAATTCAGCAGATGTACCTTACAACATTACAATTAGGGACACATTCATCTACTTAGGAACAAGAATTTTCTACCCATTCTGCCCTGAAAAAAATTCTTTTTTACCATAACTATAGTTACCGGGTTATTTTATATGTTTTTAAACTGTTTTTATTTAAAAATATTTTTAAATATTTTTTAAAAATAACATCTACCCAACAAAATTATATAAAAAACGCATTAAATAAAATATTAATTTAATAATTTTTTTTAAAACCATTTCAAATACAATTTAAAACTCCCCTTGAAACGGTAACGAAAAGAGACACAGCCCTCACGTGTCACCAGCTAGTGCTCCATCTTTTCATGTCTCAGCCCACTATTTCTTATTTCCTCCAAGTGCCAGACCAGTCACCGCACCGGTAAAATAACTCCCTCATCCTCGGCAGCTTTTCGATAAGACATGGACCCACCATTATATATAATGAAAAATCTTAATGTTAAAATTTGCGAGGTCATAACGTTAAGAGATTGTATTTTAAAAAGATAGGTTGATTTTTTAATTTTCTAGATTCAAGTTTTGAGAATCTATCCCAATGATGTAAATGTGGGTTCTTAAGATATTTTGAAAAGGAGATTCGATTTAAATTGATTTGTGATATTTGAAAATAAGTTTTTATTTTCAAATAAAAAAAAATTGAATCTTTATCATTAATGTATGGTTGAGATCCTGCATTATTGTATATTTATTTTTTTAATAAGATTTGAGTGAAGTTAAAGATTATTAAATTTAAGAAATAGAATAAGAGCATCACAAGTTCACATCCACATAGGAAAGTTAAGGAAGGATTTTAAGATAAAAATATAACCCTTTACGATAGTTTATTTGGAAAGTTTAGGACAGCAACATATGATAACTTCTACGAGCAACAAGAAAAGAATAAGCAATAGAAACACTGACCCTTTCATAATCATTGAAAAAGATTTGATTCTTAAATATCTTAATCAGTTTGATTAGAAAGAAAATATAAAATACATGATGTCTATCCCTTTTTATAAGTTCATATATTCTTGCATTTAATTGATTGTAAGTTATAATTCATTACATTATATTAATCAGATATAATTATCTTCTTATTTTTATCATAATAAATTTTTTAATATTAAATTCACACTTATTTTTTAAAAACTCAACCCTAACAAGCTAATTTAGGACTCCATTAATATAAGATTCGGATAAATTTAAATTAAAAAATAAATAATTTATTTAAAAACTTGAGTCAACTATATTGATGTGAGTTTTATCTTATTAAAATTTAATTTGATTTTTTTTAATTTTTTTATTAAAATTATATTATTTTGAGTTTTAGATTCATAATCTGAATAAATTCCAATAAACTCCCACATAATTTTTTTTGGAACCGTGGTTTTTTTCGTATTAATTATTAGGCCCACATTTATCCATGTTTTATAGTATTTGTTCACCCATTTTTTGATGGGGAAAAAAGAAAACGAAAACTTGTGTAATGTTTTGATCTTTCACCGAATCTCCCTGGCAACAGAAGGAATATTGTTTTCAAATTTTGGCAGTCAAGATTCTTTTGGAAGCGGTTGTGGCTAAACACGTCCTGCCTAGAAAGGACAGGCAGACATGGAAGACATTTGTGGAGAAAGGATGAGCTCAGTAAACATGAACAAGTTCTATGTCCTTGCTGCTGCTTCTTTCCTTGTTCCAAATATTATCCTTTCCCTTCTTGTTTTGAGCCATTTTTTTAGTAACAGGCAAATGTTTCATTACCACTTTCCTAGGTTGTTTAGGTGTAATTCAGGTCCATAAAGACACCCATGAAGTGATTTTACGAAGGTTAGTGAGAGAAAAAAAAAAGAAAAAAAGTTCGTGGAATCTTTGCCTTATATCAGGAGACATAGAAGAAGAAAAAAAGTTTGTGGAATCTTTGCCTTATATCAGGAGACATGTTTTCAATTCTTGAGTGCCCTAAAAAGGATTGGTTTATATATATATATAAAGAAAATAGTGAATTTTTAAAGCTACATCAGTAGAACTCTAACTTCTTTTTTATTCATCAATATATTATTTAAAGGGTTTTTGGTTGTCCAATAGGAGTAGCCCTCACCTATTGTATCGCAAATTTTTTTTTTTAAAAAAAAAGAAAAAATACCTTCATCCAAGGAATTCTTTAATTATTTTATTTTTTTCAGAACAAATAATTTATTTAACAAATTGTTTAACATAGATATTAAAGCAAGCTTGCATGTAAAAAAAGTAGAACAAGAAAAAGAAATTGTTACATTGTTTTATAATAACTAAGAACTATAATGGGTCTTTAGATGTTTTAGATAAAAGAATGGTTATATAATAGAAAAAATAAATATCATCAATAAATTTTATTTAAAATAAATTGCATTATTATTTGTTTTTATTTATAAATATATTTTAATATAATTTGTTTAAAATATATACATGTTATTCAAAGTATTGTCATTATTGATAAAACAAACTTCAAATAATAAGGTCAGATATTAGAACTTTCCATGTTGAAAAATAATGAGCATACCTATATATAAGACTTATTATGAGTTGAAAAATTTATTTTATCTTGTAAACACTATTCATAAAAAGACCCAATGTCATTCTATGCTATTCAATAAATACTACAAATATTGAATTGAATTTGTAAAAATTAAAATAATTATGGGTGACCAAAGATTTTATTAGTTGATACCCTTAGTAATCATATATAAATTAATATTATTATTCATTTACCAGCATACAAAGAACATGGTCCAATATTAAACACAATTATTTCACTTGTTAAATATTAATTGACCCGATAAACAACATCTAAAAAGCAGTACCCGGTACAAGAACATTGGATCTTGGTGAGTTAACAAGTAATAAAACAATTAACACGAGTGTTTTTTGTGTTTTTTTAAAAGAATGTTTTTTTTGGGTGAATGGGGGAGGACGACAGAATGTTTGGATCACGTTTTTTGTGTTTGTTTTCGTGAGAGATTTTGCTTTGGTGTGTTGTCTTTTTCTGGGTTTTGTTTTTTGGAGCGTGTGTTAGAGTATTTGTATTATTCTTCCCAACCTTTTTATTTTCTAATTTTTCTAGATTTCCTTTTAATTTTTATTTTGCAATTTTTATTTTTAAATTCAATAGGTCCTTATTATATGATTTCCAAATTATATTTTAATCAGTAAAAAAATTATTTTTATTTGATTGATCTTTCCTTCTCTTTATTTTTTTTAAAAATTATCAATACAAATACAATGAGCAAAATAGCCAAGAATTATGAAATGACTAGAATCGATCATGTCACATAAAATACAAATTATCTGAGATCTTTGATATTTTTGTATTTTTTTAATTATTAAAAATACGTTGAGACATGGTAAAAAATGAGTAATCTCATCGATTTCTATGTATTTTCAATTCGAAACGGTCTAATGGCCGGTTGCTATGAATTAATTTATATCATTTTGACTATGGAAAATCTCCACCTCGAAATATACAATCATTTTCAATGCAGAATCTCCTTGTAGAATCTTGAACCTAGATGGATGGGTTTTCATGAATTTACATGTTTTTTTTTCTTAATTCATGGCAAGTTTTATCAATTCCTAATTTACATTAAAAAAAAAAATAATAATTTTTCTTCATGATATAATAACTAAATAGATCAAATTCATCGAGATTCAAGTAATAAATGGATATTTAAGAGTTTGACGGTAGTCATTTTTCAAAATATTTTTTATATTTAAAAGTTTCACAGCGATTACTTTTCAAAATATTTTTTATATTTAAAAGTTTGACAGCGGTCACTTTTCATAATATTTTTTATTTATAAATATATTAAAATAATATATTTTTTAGTTTAAAGTAATTTTTAAAATTAACATATTAAAACAATGTAAAAAAACAAATAGTTTTTATTGAATTTACATGTTTTTTTCCTTCTTATCATATTAAAACAATGTAAAAAAACAAATAGTTTTTATTGAATTTACATGTTTTTTTCCTTAATTCATGGCCAGTTTTTTCAATTCCTTATTTACATAGTAAAAGAAAGAAAAATAGTTTTTCATCGTAATATAATAACTACCTTATTTACATAGGAAAAGAAAGAGAAATAGTTTTTCATCGTAATATAATAACTAAATAAATAAAATTCATCAAGATTCAAGTAGTAAATAGGTTTTTCAGAGTTTCATAATGGTCAATTTTTAATTTTTTCCACTTATAAATATATTTAAATAATATATTTTTTATTTTTCTAAAATTATCATATCAAAACAATTTAAAAATATCAAAAAAATAATTAAAAATATAAAATATTTAATTAAAAAACACTTTTAAAATAAAAAAACAAGCATTATAAACAACACAACTTCTAAGCATCATGCATTTAAGAATTTATCCACTATCTTTTGATGATTAAAGGAGTTCATAGTAAATGCCTCTCTATTTTATTGTAGCAGATGATGAATTTAATGCGTGATGATATCATTAACATCATCATCAAAGATAACTAAAACAACTGTAGTAGTAGTGGCGCTTCCGAAGTGTTGTGGAGATGTTATTATTGTGATTATCTTCAACCCTTGCTGTTTTCTATTTTTAAACAGTTATTCTACAGTTGTCGGAGACAATTCTTTTTATTCTTTCTCTCTCTCTCTATATATATATATATATATATATATACACACACGGAGGATAGGTTTTTGCAGCGACTCGGTGCTCTGATTTTTTTTACTAGTTCGTTCGCAATCTGATGTGGGATTACGTGGATCCTCCGTAGCAAATCACGGTGCTGTCAAGGTCCTCAAGCCTGGTTCCCATTCAATTTTTAGTTTTTACTGGTTAATTATTTGACCCGTCGCTTTCACGAGTCGAATATTTCTTTTCTATAAAAAATTATATATGTAAGTTTTTTTAATATATTGTTGTATGTAAAAAACTCTAAAAAAAATTAAAAAGCTCCTCCATATGTATGATTAAATAAATCATATAAAACTTATATGTACATGACTAAGCTTGGTTTTATTTATTTTATAAAATTTTAAAGGGCTAATGAACCCAATTTTTTTAAAAAAATAGATTGACAACATATCATATGTAATTCTAGACTTCACTCATGGTAATTAAAAATTAAAGATAATATTTTTTGTTCAAAAATTTTAAATTTTAAGCCATTTAAACTTAAAACACTCCCTCATCAATACTCTTGGAATAAATATAATACCAATCCATTAACTCAAAATACCTAGAATGGGTTAAAAACCTGAAATCAAACTGTATTGGATTTGACTTCCTAAACTTAAATATATTTTTCAATCAATATTAAATCTCTAAACAATCACCATCAAGCCACTCTTATTGCATGAAACCTAAGAATACAAAAAA
>NW_011500135.1:111792-123997 GCF_000495115.2 Populus euphratica
TAATAATAATAATAATAATAATAATAAAGAAAAAGAAGGAGAAGAAGAAGAAGAAGATGAGAACTTTGAGATGGAATATTAATGTAACGATTAAACAATGATAATAACAAATGTCAAGGTTAGAGGTTCCACTAATGGTATATCAAACAAGTATAGTATAAACTCTTATTATTGAATTGGAAACCACACACAAAGGAGGTTCCAATCAGATTATATATTGTTAACATGATTACATTAGTCATCTTATTCAATTAATGCTAATACTTGTAAATCTCGTCAAGCATTCATGATTATAACTTATGTTAACAATAAATCAAGTTCCTTTCATAGCTCAGGTGTCGGTTATACCATACATTATGGGCTATGAAAGTGCCAAGCATTTGTTGTACCAAGTGTTATACAACATAAATCAAGATTAGTTATTTAACAAGCAAAGTATTAAAGAGTGAACAAGATAACAAATATAAAACATGTTAGTATCAAACATTAAAGTCCATATTAAGTTTACATTATACTTATTCTTACACCATTAGTGTAACCTTTTCACCTTGACATAATTAACTTAGCTAGACATAATGAAAGAAAGCAAAATAGATAAACAAAATAAGAACATAAAAGTTAACTAAGTAAAGGAAAGGAAATGAAAGGCATAAACTTAATATTAATGAAAACAAAGCATAAAAAATACAAAGAGAGAAAGGAAGAGCATGATCTTGATCTGGACACCAAGATGCCTAAATGCATGGCAAATGCCTCCTTTTATAGGCCAAAAATGGGAACTATTGATTTGATGACTAATTGATAAGTGGGTGGCCAACTTTTGACTTGGTGACAATCTTTATCTTCTCTTGTCTGCCCAAAACGTCATTGATAACGTCAAAATTGGAGCCAGTTGCAAACATGAAAGTTGTAGGCAATTGTCTCAGCTTTCTTGTGTAAAACATTCAGCTCATTTGGACTTCTAGAACTCCAGATATGGCCAAAATACCGAACAGTGCTCGGGCTGGAAGACAGATTCGGGCTTCTTTGTTGTTGCTACAATTTGGACTTGATAATGGCCTTTTTAGATCTTGGGCTCCATATGAAAGTTGTAGGCCTATGTCTTACCTTTCCATCCATATAAATTGGACCTAAATCTGAGATATATAGCTCTAGATATGACCCAATTACCGAACAGTGTTCCGGTTTGGATTGCACCGACATCTCTTTTCTAAGTTTGGCCATCTCTTTATCCTTGCAATTTAAGTTCTTCAAGTCATCAATCAATCCTTTTATTTATGTGATAGGCCTCAATTTAAAATGAACATTTACCTTAAATTAAAGGTATCTTATATTATTAGATACGTTATTATAAAACATGCTTTAGTTAAGGAGTTATTGATACTTCAAGTGCAAAATGATGATATAAAATCTTGATAAAAATGCACTTTTAAGTACTAATAAGTTGACCCGTGACTTAGGAGATCTGGTTGAGACCTAATTTTTATTTTTTTTCAAATATGTTTTTTCTCATAGCTAGAGACCCTTTATATATATAAAGTTCATTGTATAAATGTTAGAAAAATATTTTATTTTTTCAATGTGAGATTTAAAGTTCTTTAGTATATATATTCCATGTACATAAGAAAAAAAATTATATTTTCTCAATGTTGGATAAAAAACCTTTTTTATTTAAATACTTTAACTTACAATAACCAGTTACCGAAAAATATTTTTTGGTCAATGAAAAACACTTTTCAGTCAAAGAAAATTTTGGCTTGGTTTCCAAAAAAGTGTTTTCAATTGTAAAAAATTGTAAAAAATTTAGAAATGTCATATTATTTGCTGATTATATCAATTTTGGTCCTAAAACTTTTGATTACTATATATATTTAGTTTTGAATATTTATTTTTCAATTTCATCTCTTAAAATTTAATTTTTATATTAACTTTGGTCCTCATTTTTAAAAGTTGTGAAAAATTTGAAAATATTATTTTTTGCTGATTATATCAAATTCGATCCTCAAACTTTTGATTGCAATATATATTTTATTCTGAATATTTATTTTTCAATTTCATTTCTTAAAATTCAATTTTTATATTAACTTTGATCCTCATTTTTATAATTATTATTTGCTTTTTTTCAATTATTTTTTTTTATTGAAATCTTTTATATATCAAATTTGATCCTCATTCTTTTGATTGTTACTTATTTTATTTGAAATACTTTATGAAATGTTAATTATTATTATTTTAATTTCTTCATCTTTTTTTTTAAATTTGATCTTTATTATTTTGATTATTATTTATTTTATTCGAGATAATTTATGAAATTATATTTTTTTTCAATTTCATTCTTATTCAATTTTTTAATTTGTAAGACTTGTTACTCATTATTTTAATAAATTTAAGAAAAATAAAATATTAATAAATTATTTTTCTAGTTCATTTTTCATAACATAACCAAATCCTAGGAAGTTTTTTTCAGTTTATTTTTCATAATACTACAAAATATCGAAAAATAAATTCACTTTCCAGAAATTCATTTTCTCTGAAATTCACTTTCCAAAGAAAAACAACTTTTCTGTAAAAAAAAGAAACCTAAAAAAATTAAAAGTTTTTAAAAGTATAATTTTATCATAAAAATAAATAGAATAAGAGGGAGTGAAAGAGATAAAAATTAAAGAAGTGTCAAAAACTATTGAAGAGGATGCTTGGAATCCCTAAATTTTATTTTATTTTAAAAATTATATATATATATATATATATCATTTTAAAGTATTAATATAAAAAATAATTTTTAAAATATTAAAAAATATTATTTTAATATATATTTTAATAAAAAATACTTTATAAAATAACTACTATTTCATTCAATAAACAATCACTTTTTTTTTTTTTCAATAAGAGGGGGCTGTAATCAATCATAACCCATCATCGCCATTCCCTCGTTAACAAACATCAACACCTCTCCAATCCTTCATCACACTGTTATATGTTATCACCCCCTCCCACCCACACGCCACCAACAAGTTCGCTACAAACAAAAGCAAAAAAGAAAAAGAAAAAGAAAAAGAAAAAGAAAAAGAAAAAATCATTTACGTAATTCTGACAAAAAGTTATGGCAAGCAGGGGCATGACGTCATGGAGCAGTAACCTGCACTACTGTTGTCTCTGACACCTATTTTAAGAACTAGTGTCAGTGGCATCGCTTGTAATTTTCTCTTAAATCAATACTTTTTCCCCAGGTAATTCCATCCTTGTCCTCTTATAACTGTGCTCAGAAGAATATATCACTAATATTTTTTTTTATTTTTTTAAAATTATTTTTAAAATAACATATTAAAATAATTTAAAAATATAAAAAATATATTAATTTAATTTTTTAAAAATATTTTTAAAATACAATGTCAAATACACCTTAAATCAACAGTAAATAGATTTTGTTCCTTTCTCATGTTTTGAAATTGATCAGTATGGATTTTTGGGTTACTTTGTGGAGTGACTGTATTAATTAAGTAAATAATTTTTATTAAAATATTGTTTTTTTTTTTTTAAGTTTATACCTTTTTAATTCTTTTTTTAATTTGTGTGCAAGGTTAATTAATTAAATTAACTATATTTTATTATTGAGTTAATATTTGTTTTTTGTTTAATTTAAAATTCCGAATTAAATTTTGAATTATGAGCTTTTTAATTTAATATCTTGAATGAGATTGAATTTACGATTTTAATTTTAAATGAATATTTTTTATGAACATAATTTAAAAAAATATCTTTAAAATTATTTTAAAAATAGATTTATTCTTAAACTTGATAAATTTATAGAGCTTGAAAATTATTCTATTAGTCTACTATGAAAAAACAAAAAAATATAAAAAGAAGAAAGAATTAAAATCTATTACTTATTAGAAATGATGAAAATATTTTATTTATATTTTTTTCTACATGCACCGATTTGTAGAAAGAGTAATGCTACTATTCTTTTTTTTTTTGAAGCAATTAATATTTAAGAAGTATTTTTTTTTAACACCTGTGAAAAACAATTCCTGTTTAAAGACACAACACAACACGATAGAAAAGAGAATATTATCAGAAAGAAAGAGACAAAGAAAGCAAGCTCGACATCCTGAAAACTTAGACCAAAGTAAGAAACCAAAAACCAAAGCCATAGAGAGCACGAAGGAACAGAAGATTACACATTCCCTCCTCAAAGATTTAAGTCTTTTTTTTCTTCTCATTCTTTTCTTCTCTTTGTGTGTAAAAAATGGAGCAAATCAAGGCCACCTTCCAGCTAGAAGCTTGTGGCATAATCTAGGAATTTAGAGACATTTCTGGCTCTCTTGTTTGAAAAACCTTCGTGGGTTTTTCTGTGTCGGTGGTGGGAATATGGCTTGCAAGAGAATGGTCATATCAGTGAACTTGGATCCAGAGAGAAAGAGGAGTGGTGGTCTTAGAACTAAACAGGCTGGGAGAGGATCCTGTCGTGGAAGTTAGACTGTCAAAAAATGTGCAGTCTTTGGCACTGACCAGTCACAAAACAGTGACTTCACTTTTGTTACTCTTTTCATGCTATTAAGTTGTTGTTTAAGGTTTAAGAAAAGCCTTGGTTTGGAGGTCAGCGAGTTGAAGTTGTGAGATGGGTCTTTTGTTGAGAGAAGTTTTGAAGAAACTTTGTTGTGTTAATCAATGGTGTTATGCTGTTTTTTGGAAGATCGGATACCAGAATCCTAAGTAAGTGCTTTTCCCCCCTTATTTCTTTTGCTTGTTTGTTTGGTTGCTAAGAAAATGGAGGATAATGTAAGGGAAACAGAAGTGTAACGTGGAATATACTTGGACCTTTTGTTTTCTGGGTTTTACTTCTTTGGACATTCCTTTTTTGTGTGTGTATGTTTTTCTGTTTGATTGATGAATAAATAGAGGGAAAACACTTGTTTTTGGTGTTTTCTTTTATTTTTACTGTACATTTCTTGTATTTTCAGAGTGACCAAACAAAGAGGATCTGATGAGTGATTTTATCTTTTGGTCTGTCATGGTGTTAGCATAGGATTCTGGGTTTTCTTTTTCTTTATGTGTTTTCTGAGGGACCAAACAAAGAGGGTCTTATATTTGTGTTTTTTCTTTTTGGGCTATCTTGGTCTTTGAATGATATGTTACAGGCTGGTTGTTCCCTTTTTTTTTCTTTTCTTTTTTATCAGAAGTCTGATTGGTTACTGTTGTCTTATGTAGGATGCGCAATCCAATAGACCCTTTCTTTTTCGTTCTGTTTCTGGATCCTTGTGTTTTGGTTTATTCTGTTTTGTCTTTAAGAATCTCAGTAAAAGCTGATTTGTATTGGTTTGACTACACCCCTTCTGTATTGACTGATTTCGTGTTCGTGAAATCGACTGATTCTATCTGTCTTTGTTTGTTTGATTCCATTCTGTCCTGTTATCTTGGTTTCGAACTGAAAGAAATAGTTACCCTTTTATCAGCAACTGAAGATTCTGCTGATTGGTGACTTTAATTTTTTGTTACCTTCTGTTTGGATTCTAAGAAGATGTTGTAAAAAAGGGAAGAAAAATCATAGCAGAACATGGGATCTGATTTTGTTTTTTATCTTGGCTTTTTGGCAACTAGACAGAAGCTGTGATTTATTTTGTTTTTTGGTCTTAGTTACTTGCCCAAATTCGGTTATTGATTTGAATGATCTTAACATATTTTATTAATCTGCAGGTTGTTAATTTGGGAGGAATGTAACTCCGAATCAACATTATGTTCAGTTTCACCAAGCACTTCTGGAACTGAGAACCTAGTACTGCCTTTCAGAGAAAGGGAAGGATACTTAGGTTCTGAGGTTCATTCCTCACAGTTTGGAGTTCATGAGGGGGATAGACTCCGTCTGCTTATTAACAAAATGATGGCAAATAATCAGGTTATTATAGTTGGTGAAGGGTATGTATTTCTTCTTTTTCGTGTATCTTACGATTTAGTTTCACATTTTCACTGCCTTATCCATTTTCCCTATTGAAAGTCTGATTTTTAATTTTGCAGAATTGTCGGCCGGGCTGCTTTTACAGGAAACCATGAGTGGATTCTTGCAAACAATTGCTGTAGAGATGCCCATCCCCCAGAAGTATGCTAACATAATTTTATCTTCCAGTGCTGTGGCATAGAGTTTTGTAGCACCAAATATTGCATAATCTGTGTCCATTATCTATACTGGGTTGCACAACTTGCCATCTGGAGTCCATTGAAAGTTGGATTCATTTTCTTTTCTCCTGTATAATCATAGTACAGAAACTCTACTGATGATATGTATCACACTGTATTTTCCATTTTTTTCTACCAAAAATGACCTAAGTGGTCTATACATTTGAATGAGTAATGATTTTGATGAAAGTTTAACAATAAAACATCTCAATGCAATACCAGCATGACTGTTTTTTCCTCTCTGAAATGCACTGTTGGTGGTTAAACCTGTTATAACTTCAATCTTGTGTTCTACAGGGTTTAAATGAGGCACATCTCCAGTTTTCAGCTGGGATGCAGGTTTGTTAGCTTTCTGTATGTTCTAATTTCTGAAATAATCTTTAATCTGCTTTCCATGGAAGTGATTTTAATTGTCTTGCAGACAATTGCTGTTGTTCCTGTTTGTCCTTATGGAGTACTTCAACTTGGTTCTTCCTTGGCTGTAAGTCCTTGCTATTCAGTTTCTTTGATGTGACAATGAATTGAATTTCAAATTCCAATGTTATCATGTGTATGTAATTTCACTTCACTTGCTGGTAAGGATATTTTTCTTATAGGTTAGTCATTTCCACTCTGCTTGCTTTATAAAGGTGTCCAATTGAAAATTTATTTTTCACCACTGATACTATGGCTATACTTGTAATTTTCAATATTCTATTGCATTGGTTACTTGTTCATTATGTCAAAGCAGTTTGCCTGTTGCTTTCCATATATTTTATTATATTATCTTTACTGTTTCAGATTCCGGAGAATATTGGATTTGTGAACATTGTGAAGAGTTCGATCCTGCAAATAGGGTGCATCCCTGGAGCCCTTCTGTCTGACAACCACATGGAAAATGAATCTACAGAAAGAATTGGAATACCTATTTCCTGTGGAATGCCTCTTCCTGTGTGTTTTTCTGGAAATTATAAGGTGCCAAACTCTACTCCTTACTTGGCAGACAGCTTCAACCAACAAATAATCTCATCTCAGGCAGCTTCTAGAATTGTTGGTCGACCTTCATGTTCTCAACCAAGACAGATTCAGGATAATCAACTTGCTACTTCTTCAGCTATTCATATCCATAACGTGACTAAAACTTTGGCTAAATCTTGTGATAACTTCTGTGAACCAAAGATTATTCCAGTGATGAAGCCAGACAATCCATCCATGGGCCAGCTACCTGATGGAGTGGTTGGAGCTGAAGTAATCCCCTCAAATCCTGGTGCATTATTGAACCAGCAGACTGATTCAAGACCTGAATTCAATCATCAACCAATTATTAGTCAATCAGATACCAACAATAACATAATAAAATTACTGGAACGGCAGATTTTCTCTGATGCGGGTGCTCAAAATCATGTTGGTCACAATAAAAGTGAATCAGATAGCCTTACTATGTCCCATGTAAGGACAAATGGAGGCCTTTTTCTTACTTCTCCTGGAGGTTCTCATATATCTGGACAGTTACCTAATGAAATGGGTGGTCAGACAAGACCACACTCAATTCCGTGCTCGTTATTGAAACTGCAGAAGTTGGCAGATCTTAATCACTCGTCCACTTTTCTGGCAGGGGTTGGAATTCAAAATGCTGGTTCATCAAGGGCAGAGGAGGTTCATTTATCCAGTCTGTTGGGTCGTTTTAGTGCGAGTGGCATTCTCTCAGGGAGTTCCAATCATGAATATTATCCCCCAGATGTGAAGCCTATTAAAAATGAAATACCTGCTATGGAAAAAAAGGTTGATAGCGACTTGTTTCAAGCACTTAACATCCCACTAACTCAACCAGGGGAACATATATATTTGGGTGAGAAAATCCTTGGTCCTGTTAATGATTGCCTGAAGAATGCTTCTGGAAGTCAGAATACGGTTACTGTAAATGCTATGATTGATGAGCCATGTGCTCAACTTCCATCTGGGGATGACTTGTATGATATTTTGGGCGTGGGTTTTAAAAACAAACTACTCGACGACCAGTGGAATAATTTACTTCGGGAAGAGGCATGTGTGAAGACACAAGATATGGTTAACGATGCTTTAGCATTTACGAGTATCCGGGAGGCAAATTCTGATATTTTTTCACTTAATGAAGGAATATCAGACAGTAATATGTTCTCTGACATGGGTACTGATCTTTTAGATGCTGTGGTATCTAGGGTGCATGCTGCTGCCAAGCAGAGCTCAGATGATAATGTGTCTTGCAAGACATCATTGACAAAGATCAGTGCGTCATCCTTTCCCAGTGGTTCTCCCACCTATGGCTCAATTGGTATGGCTGATCGGGTACAGAGGGAGTTAATTAGCCTGCCTGGAAAAGCAGGGACCATAGCATCTACCTCTTTTAGATCTGGCTGCAGTAAGGATGATGCTGGAAGTTATTCTCAAACTACTTCCATCTACGGGTCCCAGCTGAGTTCCTGGGTTGAGCAGGGCCATAAAGCATGGCATGATAGCAGTGTTTCAACTGCATTTTCCAAGAAAAATGACGCAACAAGCAAACCAAATCATAAAAGGCTTAAACCTGGAGAGAACCTGAGACCCAGGCCCAAAGATCGGCAGATGATCCAAGATCGGGTAAAGGAGTTGCGCGAGATTGTGCCAAATGGAGCAAAAGTAATGCATTTCTCTAATCCTTATGCTGCATGTCTTTTTTCATCTGATAATTAATTTTGATAGTTAATGTTATATTATTCTTTCTTGTGTTACTGTGGTCTAACAGTGTAGCATAGATTCTCTGCTTGAACGCACCATCAAGCATATGCTTTTCTTGCAAAGTGTGACAAAGCATGCAGATAAGCTAAAACAAACTGGGGACTCGAAGGTATCGATTACATATACTATCTATATGTTTTCCATGCTAATTTGGATGGGTGTTTCTATTTTTGCTGCCCTTTCTAAACCCAATAGAGGGATCACCTGCTCATGTTTTGTGGAAACTTTGTCAAGTACTGCTGCGAATGGGTATTGCGATCCGGGATGGAGAATGCCTATGAAATTTAATAGGCATAAACATGATATGAGGATATCTTGTCCTATTAAGTACAGTTATCAAGGACATCGGTCAAGATTTATGCACACTGTGTTTTGGAAATGATTAAATTACTCTTATATCTACATTAGCTTTTTGACATTTTGTACTTTTGCACAGTTACTAACAAGAGTAAAATGTTTCTGACTGTATTTTATTCTTGTGTAAATATGCAGCTTATTAACAAGGAAGGTGGACTCCATTTGAAGGACAATTTTGAGGGAGGAGCAACGTGGGCATTTGAAGTTGGTTCACGGTCTATGGTCTGTCCTATCATCGTTGAGGATCTGAATCCACCTCGCCAGATGCTCGTGGAGGTAATGCCTTTTTTTCTTTGCTCAGCTATGGAGCTGTTCGTTTTTAAAAAGTTTCTTTTATCCTCTATTTCCAATCATATATTTCCTCTTTTGACAGATGCTTTGTGAAGAACGAGGTTTCTTTTTAGAGATAGCTGACTTAATTAGGGGATTGGGATTGACAATCTTGAAGGGGGTGATGGAAGCTCGGAATGACAAGATCTGGGCATGTTTTGCAGTAGAGGTAGGATTCTAAACTGAAACACTGTGTGCACTAATCAACTGTCATTCCCAAGTAACCCCTTATGGAAGGAATATGTGGGGTGTCCTCACATTGTTGGATTATCTTCCCAGCAGCTTCTTATTCACACACTTTTAGTTGGAAACAATCAAGTTCAGTAATTCAACTGTGCCCATCTGTTCATATGAAAAACATATGGGATGCCTCTTAAATATAGTTTAGTCAAAAGTTGGAGCAAATAATGATTATTTCTTGGCATCACTAGTGAGCACATCCAAATATTTCCTTTAGTTTAATCAACCATGTTACTTTGCATCATTTATCTCATGAATCCATGTTATTGTTTATTCATTCACAAGGGTTGTGATGGCTGTAACTGGATGATTTTTTCAGTCTTGCTTTGATTTTTTGCATTATCCCATTATAAATGGATGAACAAGATGACTTTTTGATAGGTAGCAAAGAATGGTTTGGTGAACTTTTATTCCTTGACTGAACTAGGGTGTTGATTTTTCTGGCAAACAACATCAAGGCTTTGATCTTTTTTTTTTTTCTTGATATAAATGAATACATTAAGGACTCCTTTACCTAAAGGCATCGAGCTTTTGTGTTTCTAACTGCATGTTTATTGTGAGAAGAAAAAATCTATGTCCATTTTACATCTTTGTTGCCCTATGGAGGCATTTTGAGGAAAAATAAAGAATTTCTGGTCTGCTTGCATCGTTTGGATTGTGATTCTGATAACCATGTATTTTATGAAGAAAGCAAGCATGATGCAATATTTTTCTTTTTATTTGACTGTTTAGCTGCCGTGGCTGTTTACGAATGCGATTTTTGTTCATTTTAATGTTAAAGAGCATTACAGCTGGAATTTTAGTCAAAATTTTCTCAGACTTTCTCTTTGAACAATAATAATTATTCATTTCTTTGTGAAAATTTTTATGAGGGTAAGTGTTGCAATGAACTTGAAATTTCAGATATGCTATGCTTTGTGCATGCGTTTGGGCTTCATTTTTTACCATTTCTTCTATTCATCTTCAAGGTGGGAAGATGTATAAACTAATAATATGACCAAATGAGTGTTTTCTTTCACATTTGATCTAGAACTACAAGACCAGGGGAAATGAAATGTATAAACCTGATCAAAATGTCTTGACTTGCACTTGTATGTGTTATGCAAATGACCAAGCTACAGTCTAAGTTTCAGAATTTATCCTTTAGATTGTTGGTAAATATCATGTGCATAACAATGACTGCTTCCTCGCCCTCCATTCTGGAAGCCATACTACATGAGTCTAATAGGTGCTTCTTTTACTATCTTCGCATTCTGTTATCTAAATTGAAGTGTCATATGCAGGCAAACAGGGATATAACGAGGATGGAAATATTTATGTCGCTTGTTCAACTTCTGGAGCAAACTGTCAAGGGCAGTGCAGGACCAGTGGGTGCTTTGGAGAATGGTGATATGATGGTTAATCTCACATCCCCCCAAACAACCTCTATACCTGCAACTGGTATGCCTAGCGGTCTGCAGTGAACTGCCTGACAAACAATATTTCTGGTGTGGATATGTTCAGAGCAAATGCAGTTTTGCTTGCCATGACTAACATGTGATCTAGCCTAAGCTCTCAGGCAGTTCTAACTATCTCTAAACTTTTTTGTCTCCCAAAATTAGATTACGCCTAACATCACCTCACAGAATTGGAGATTTGTTTAGATAGCTAAAGGCTTGCCAGGAACTTTCGACATTGTGTTCCCTTTGGAGATGAATATCTTAATGTTTGGATCGTCTAACGTTGGGGAGAAAATTTAGCTTCAGAGTGGTAAAATGGTCGTGTTGTAGGTGACTAGACATCAATGCTGCAGCATCTTAGTGTAGTCTCAGTGTAGGCTGGAGAAATGGTTGCATAGCAATGGGGTATTGTGGCTAACAAATGTATAGGGGATGTTGGATATGAGAAATGAAGGGGTCTATCCTTTTTTTTCGTTTGGTAAAACAATGTGCCTTATCTTTCTTTTTTTGTCCTTTCTTTCTTGTGCCACAGGTTTCTGTAGCGATTTGATTTTCCTCCTGAACCCTTTTTACTGTGTGGTTTTCAAGTTAGTGCAATTATACTTTGGCTTGACGCTATGGTAGCATGCATCTTTGAGCAATGATAATGTAGGTGTTTTATTCGAGCTTATTATAATCACTTGAATATTATTGAAGAATTCGTACAAAAACTTGAAAAAAGATTGGGTTTTCCATAGCTGTGATATTATAAATACTTGGTTGTCTGCTTTAGTTTATGTTACTGTAAAATTAACTTATAATATGGAAGCTAAAGGCACGCGCTGATCTTGATGATTGCAAACCATGGCTAGCATCAAGAAATATAATATGGTGGCTATAATAGGGTGGCTTGCACCCAGAAAAAAAAAAAAAACTTGGCTTTCTTTCTATCAATT
>NW_011500135.1:125747-135146 GCF_000495115.2 Populus euphratica
TGATTTTTTCTTTAATTTTTGTTGGTCCGCATTTAGATGCCTATTTATAATATAGATTGTAGATGTGATTATATTTTTAATGTTAAGTTTAATTTTTATATTTTACATTATCATTAAACTTTTATTATCTCCCCCCTCTTCTCCAATAAAGATATAATTTTTTTTATTACATTAAAAAAATCTAAAAATAACTACTAACAAAAACTTTGAAGCCATAATATTTCTAAGTAAATACTCAATTAAAAAACCTTTAAATATAAAAACAAAACAAGTATAAATATATGAGTTGAGTTAGGTTGATTGAATTTGAAAAATTTTAACCCGTTACCCAACCTATGATATTTATTTTTTAGATTTTTTAATAAATTATAAATATTATATATATTATCTGATTTTGATTTGTCAAGTCGAGTCAAATAGTACAAATATTATATAAGAGTTGTTTTCAAACATTCCTAATCAAAAGTTATAAATTAATTTTTACAAGTTATACTAAAAAAATCTTTATCGCATGATAAAATTAATAAATCATTCTTATGGTTGTGAAAATTGTATATTAAATTTTTCTAATTTTAAATTCCATTTAGAGTTCGATCCTTTCATTAATTTAATATTTTTTTTAAAATTTATTTTTTTTCTTATTAAAGATTGAAAGAAGAAAGATATAGGTTAAAATGGGGAAATTTGAATAGTAAATAAAGGAATTTTGGAATAAAAAGCCACTAAATTGAGATGTCTCGTTGTAGGTGAAGGAACTATTTAATTAAATATTCTTGCTACAATATTCTTGCCATGATAGCAACTAATTAATAAGTTTTAATAAAGAACTAAATTACAAATAATTATTTATTTCGATAATAAAATGTGGTTCATTTCACAAAAATTATCTACTTAAATCAAATTATTATGTTCTTGTTCTTCTTCTTCTTTTTGCCCTTAACATGATTCAATATTTTTGCAAGTCGTTTAATTTTTTTTTTCTTACTTTTATAAAACCAATGTTTTTTTTTTTTAATCTCAAATTCGACGGTCAAAGTTCACAATACGCCTCGGATATTATAAGCTTAATGTTCTTGATATTACAAGATTGAACGTAAGCTTAATGTTCTTTTTTTTTTTTGATTTACGTGGAGTGTCCGGGCCAGCTTGCGTGCACCATGACTAATCCCCACGGCCCACTGAATACCCTGCAAACCCAGTAGGTTGCATGAACGTTTTTATGTGAATTATAGAGCATTACAACCATTTTTCAATTTTATTCAAAATCCCTAAAAGAGAAAAAAAATATAATTTCACTGAATTGGTATTAATTTGTTGTTTAAGTAAGCTTTGAAGAAATAGAATATAAGTGACTTAAGCCCTGTTTCTCTGTAGAAAAATAGTTTTATTTTAGAAAGTGATTTTTATGGAAAACGAATTTCTAAACAATAATTTATTTTCTAATATTTGATAATGTCATGAAAAATAAGTTGAAAAATACTTTTAAGTGTTTAGCTTGTTTGGATTCCAGAAACACATATAAGCAATGAAAATAGTAAATTTAAATTTTTTTAGTAGTCTCAAGGATCCCGTTAAACAAATGTAGAGTTGTTTAGGGTTTATGCAAAGATTATTTAAAGTTTTTTTTTTTTTTGCTTTGAATAATTACTTTAAGGCTGGGTTGTGCAAATCACAAGTCGTACAAGTGTTCGGTCTTTATTGATAATTCACACAAACCACCAATGAAAAATCTTTTAAACCCTTTCAAAAGAAAGAGATTTCTATACCTTTAAGTGCTAACTCTTTTCTTTCGTGTTTTAAGTAATTTTATATTATATTGTACTCATAAAAATAAAAGACATAACTTTCTATTTATAGAAAAATCTAAATATCATATAAATGGTAAAATATCAATTTTTCTCTTAAATAATATCACATATATTATTTTAAGCTAATTTTAAAAACTTATTCAACCAAGTCCTCACCTTATTATTTCTAGGTCTAAAATTGTAATCCTTTCTATTAATTATATTCTAGTCTTTAATTTCTAATATAATTTCACTGAATTGCTATTAATTTGTTGTTATTAATTCACACAAACCACCAATAAAAAATCTTTTAAACCCTTTAAAAAAAAAGAGATTTCTATATCTTTAAGTGCTAACTCTTTCCTTTCGTGTTTTAAGTAATTTTATATTATATTCTACTCATAAAAATAAAAGACATAACTTTCTATTTATAGAAAAATCTAAAAATCATATAAATGGTAAAATATCAATTTTTCTCTTAAATAATATCACATATATTATTTTAAGCTAATTTTAAAAACTTATTCAACCAAGTCCTCACCTGATTATTTCTAGATCTAGAATTGTAATCCTTTCTATTACTTATATTCTAGTCCTTAATTTCTATAATTTATTTACAATTAAGTCACACTTGATTAATCATCCTAATTTAAATTCTAACCAATAATTCTTATATTTATGACCCATTAAATTTACTAATAAGTTGACCCAAATATAAATCATAATTTTAAATAAAAAATAATTAAATAAATTAATTTATTATCAATTCAACAATTAATTAATATATATTTGAAGATCAAATACAATATTTAGTAATATGTTATAATCCTCAAATATTAGAAAAATTATGTGTAGTTTGACTTAACTTTTCAGTGATCAATCTCTTAATGTAATTATTATCCCTTGATCAATAATGTTTTGATTTAGATATTATAATATAGAGTGTGTCGTCTTCTCTGTCAAATAATATTTGTTCTCAACATCATAGTCACTGATTCTTTGAATAAAATTTGAAACTATTTTCAAATCTCATTCCACCTTACATAATGATCTATAAAAAAATATTATTTGAAAATAGATGAAATAATACTATTTCAAATCTCTTTTTAAATTTTTGAATAAGATTTGAAATTTTTTTAAATCTTATTCCATCTTGTGTAAGGATTTATAAATAATACAATTTAAGAACAAATAAAATATTTTATCTAATTCATTTAGGGTGATGCATCCTCTCTTGATTATTTAAATATTTTCATGTGATGCATCCTCTCTTGATTACTTAAATATTTTCATATAGATCATGTTATACCCAATATTTATCAATTTGTTACCTTTAATTAGAACAACTTGTAGCAAGATAAAAATATAAAACTTTTTATATAAGATAACTTAGCGATATCAAGTCTAAGTATCATCATGTAAGCCTTTCCATATACACAAATAATCTTTCTATATGAAATTCTTATAGGGGTGAGTTCGGTGTATATGTTATTTGACAATACCTACATATTACCTTTAAGTATTCTTTATATCTCAATTTATGAGATCAATTACTTCGTTTCATGAAGAAAATAACATAATATATATCGATCTCAATAGCTCTAATTAATGTCCAATTTTAATAGAGCATGGACTAGAAAAATTTAGTAACAATGCTTCGATGTAATATAAATCTCATAATTATAATAATTTTATAATTTTCTTTGTAAAATATTATTGTCCCAAGAACTTTATCTTTACTTTGGATTAATTAATTAAATATTAGATTCACTAATAAAATATTTAAAGAATATTAAAGATAAATAAGCATTTATTAATCAATTAAATATATTTAGATTAACAAAGTTAATGCTACATGCAATAAACCAATTGACTACGAAGTACATACATCAATATGGTTATGTCATAAAAAATTAGCTAGAAAATAAATTTTTAATATTTTATTTTTAAAAACTTATTAAAAGAATGAAAACCAAATTTGATAGATAAAAAATTTTAAAAAGGATAAATTGAAAAAAAAATAATTTTATAAATTATCTCAAATAAAATAAATAACAATCAAAATAATAAAGACTAAATCTGATAGATATAATAGTTAAAAGAAGATGAAATTGAAAAATATTCTAATTTTATAGATTATTTCAAATAAAATAAATATCAATAAAAAGAATGAAAAATAAATCTGATAAATAAAAAATTTCAATTAAAAAAAGGATAAGAGAAAAAAATTAAAGACCAAAATTGATATAAAAATCAAATTATAAGGGAAACAAATTAAAAAAATAAAAAATATTCAAAACAACAGATATAATAATCAAAAATTGAAAATGAATTTGATATAATCAATAAGTATCAAGATATTTTTTATGTTTTTATAATTTCTAAAAAGTATTTTCTGTTCAAAATAATAAAAAAAAATTATAAAAAAAAATCAAGTTAGATTTTCTTAATTGAAAAATATTTTATGTTAAACAAATTTTTTTTAATAATAAACAAACATATAAAAATTTAAAAAATCATTTATAAAAAACCCCTTTCATGAAACATTCAGGACCTATACTCATTTGTTTTGGGTATAGAATATAGAAGCAAGTGGTGGGAAACATTTAGGTTCGAGGCAGTATACAACGTCGGACTAGTTACCTAATTATTAACCGTTTATTATTAACACAGTCCTCTAATTACTTTTTTTTCTTAATTGGAAACTCTCTCTCTCTTCTTTCTCCAATCGGGACCGTCTATTGACATTCATAAGCATTGTTGTCTGACGCCATTGATTATGCACGTATTTCTCTTATCCAACTCACAAATCAAGAATCTGAAGGGCTATATTGAACAACAATTAATACTCGCGGGACTAATATGATGCTTAAAACTAGTTTATGTGGATAATCTTAGTGTTTTTTAGGTGGGTTTTATCCTCTCTTTTTTTTGGGTTTCCCCCAAGAGAGGTTTTTACTAATTAATTAATTAATTAATTTTTGAGTTTAGTATTTCAGGAGTTTCCACCACTCCATATTCCATTATTTAAATTGAGCTACATTTACATCTACCTCTGTCCAAAAAAACTTGAATACAAATTACATTTGATATGTTTATATGATTTAGAAAAAAACGTGTAGAAATTGTATAAGAAAAAAGAAAAGAAAATTATCTGTTGAAGTTGATATGATTTCCATTTATATTTTTATATATTAATTTCATTTCTTCAATCATATAAAATATATCACATGTGATTGTCAATCATTATATCTAGCTCAATTTAAATAGATGGAGTTTGGAGTAATGGAAGCTTCTCGCGGTTAGAGATATTTTTATTTTTTAAAATAACTCTTTTTTAATTTAATTTTTTGTTTAATTGAATGGATATAAAATTTAAATATTGATTTTTTTTATTTTTCTTAGATATATTTACTTTTCTTATTTGACCATTTTTTTTTAGAGAGCATGGTAAAGAATTTTTTTTTCTATTTTATTAGTATTTTCTATTATCTTAATTAATTTTCTCTTGTTCCTAGAATACTTTTTATTCTAAAATTTTTCATTACTTATATTTTTTTTTATGGATAAACCTAGCTCTTTCCTTTTTTTTTTTCTCTTCTTATTGGCACTTCTTTTGTCCAAGTATGATAAAAAGATGCGAATTATATATATATCTCCTAATTTTTTTATAAATTTATAAATACTATGCTGCTTAATTTTTTTATAAATTTTTTTTTCTATATATAGGCTAAATTAAAAATATTAGTCTTTTTTTTAATATATAAAGAGATTATATATAGGCTAAATTAAAAATATTAGTCTACTCTTAATAAATAAAATAAGATAAATGTATTTCTTAATACAAGATGATTGTTTGAAACCATATAACGTTTTCTCAATCTTGTAAATATATCCAGAATCATATGAAACACCAGGTGGGGGGCATCATATAAATTTTTAACATTAAGTTGAGAAATATGACATTGACAAGCTGAAGCTACTTCAATAAGAGTATAAATAATTTTTTTTTTTTGTAATAGAAGCAAATATCTACTCATAATCCATACCATACAATTAAGAATATTATTTTGCAACCAACCTAACTTTATATCGCTCAATAGATCCATCAGAATTAATTTTAATTTTATACACTAAACAATAACCAACAACAGTCTTATTAGGAGGTAGAAGAACAAATCCCAATTATCTATTTTATACAAAGCAAAAAGTTTCTCATTTATAGCTTACTGCCAAAGAGAATCAATAATTTCCTCTTTATAGGAAGAGGGCTAAGAGAGACAATGAATAAAAGCTAAAAAGAAAGTAAATGATAAAGAATAATAAGAATAAGCAAAATCTGTTACCTTTATGGACTTATGAATGTGCATGGATTGACATAGAGGTAGATCCACGATCTCAAACAAAGTTGGAGGGACTGTAGAGGAGAATGGGGTTTCAGGTGTGGTAGAGAGTAAAATGTTAGTACCTGTATAATGATTAGTATAAATTGGTTGAACATGAGGAGGGATATTTGAGGTACTAGAAACTTGAGATGATAAAATATCAAAATCCTTAGAAAAATGATCTATATGAATAAGATCAAATCTAATCAAGCTATGAGTAGTGGATGGAATGAAAAAGAAATGCATATGCTCGAGAAAGATAACATGACAAGATGCATAAAGTTTCTAAGTTATTGGATCAAAACAGTAATACCTCTTTTTATCTTTACCATAACCAAGAGATACCCAAATAGCATATCAAAATGACAACATGCTGCGTTGTACATAAGAGCGGAGAACGAAACAAGCACAACAAAAAAATCTAAAAAAGGAATAATCAGTGGTATACTCATACAACTTTTCAAAAGAAAATAAACTTGAAGTATAAGAAAATGAAATTGTCTTAATCTAACCTAAAGCAGTAAGAACAACTTCAACCCAAAACATATTAGGAACTAAACAAGACAACAAGAGAGAAAAAGCACTTTCAGCAATGTGCTTATGTTTTTTTCAGCGACATCATTTTGCTCAAGAGTATTTGTACATGAGGTTTGGTGAATAGTTTCATCTAAGGCAAGCAACTTACAAAATTTATTAGAGGTGTATTCCTCACCCAAATCACACCTAAAACATTTGATAATACTGTATATATCTCAAAGAATTCATAACAATGTTTCATTAAATAAACCTAATAATAACGAGTATGATCATCAATTAAAAAAACATAATATTGAGACCCTCCTTTTATGGCAACAAGAGAAGGTCCCCACATATCAGAATGAATCAAATCAAATTGATAAAAAAAAAAACAAAATTACTTTGAGTAAAAGGTAAAGTAGAAAATTTTGCCAATTTACATCCACTTTAATAAAAAATATCACAAGTTTGTAAAAAATCTCAAACGAGAAGATAAAAAAATGTCCTAGACGAGAATGCGAAAAATAAAACTAGAAGAAGATTTGTGCATGCAAAAAATCTCAAACGAGAAGATAAAAAATGTCCCAGATGAGAATGCGAAAAATAAAACTAGAAGAAGAAGGACTCAAATGAAAAGGAAACAAATCAACACCAATAACAGCAACTGACATTTTTAACTCATCCAAAATATATAGTCTCTTCTCCCTATAGCCTATTCCAATTAGCTTCTAAAACTATAGATCCTGTGTAAACACAAAAAAAGAGGTAAGACTAGAAAAAACTCCATCGTCGCTGACGATTTCTAAATCATCAGTGACACAGTTTTCATTGATGATTGTTGAATCAACAACGACATAATTTTTCGTTGTTGATTTTTGAATCGACAGCAACTCAGTTTAAGTAAAATTTTAAAGGAATAAACTAGAATGCTTTAGGGAGTTAAGAGAAGGGGGGAAACTGATTTTGAGATAACTAAAAGGGTGAGAACCTACACCCAAACAACCTAGCTCTTTAAAGGGGGTGTAAATACAAGGGGGAGAGAAAAGGTAACCCTTTCTCTTCCTAAAGATTTATTTGTAGCAGCCGCATATCCAGCTGTATGCTTTCTTTTCTTCTTCTTTTAAAAAAAATTAAACCCAAGCCCTAGTTGTAACTGTCTCCTTAGACATGAAAAAGAGAAATGACGAAACTTAGAGGAGGAAAGAGCCTAGATCTCTTTTTAGGACCAGTTGCAGCCATTATTATAGCACAACCACTCATTCTTAAGGAGAAAAACTGAGCACGACCGGCCTACATGCAATCTTCCTTGAGAGTTGAGTGAGATGTGAGCAAAGTGAAGAAAAGAAAAACCAAAAATAAAAAAGAAGGGAGAACCTAAAGGGTCGGCTGAGAAACATGCGAGAGAAGGAAGAAACTAGACTAAGACAGAAGAAAAAACCACCAAAGCCTTCCTAAAACTGTTGTGAACCATGAGATATGAACCTCAACCCTTCTCCACCGTTCTTGTAATTTTGAGACCAAAAAGAAAGAAGAAAACCCTAACTAAATGACCTAGAAATTTCCAACGGTTGCTAATTGGTATTTTAAAATGTATTTTTATTAAGGTTTTATATCATCATTTTGTACTTGAAGTATCAATAACTCCTTAAGTAAAGCATGTTTTATAATAAAAAGTCTAATACTATAAAATACCTTTAATTTATGGTAAATATTCATCTTAAATATAGGTCTATCACATATATAAAAAGATTGATTAGTAAGTTGAAGTACTAAAATTGAAAGGACAAAGAGAGGGTGAAACCTAGAAAAGAGATGCTGGTTTAGTCCAAACTGGAACACTGTTCGATAATTAAATCATAACTAGAGCTGTAGGACTTGGATTTAGGTTTGCTTTATAGACCTAAAACTTAAGATATAGACCTAAAACTTTCATGGGAAGGTAAGAATCAATTTTTCTTTTTGGAAGTCCAAATCTTAGCAATAACATAGAAGGCTGAATCTGTCCTACATCGCAGATAGTGTTCAGTGTTCAACCCATATCTTGAGTTTTAAAAGTCTAAATGACCTTAATGTTTTTTCCCTGAAAAACTAAGATAATTTTTTAGAACTTTCATGAGCAAGGTTAGATTAAATTCTAATATTATCAATGATGTTTTGTTTAGACAAGAAGATAAGGTTTGTCACCAAGTCAAGAGTTGGCCACTCACTCAACAATTAGTCAACAAATCAATAGTTACTAATTTTGGCCTATAAAATGAGGTATTTTTCATGCATTTAGACATCTTGGTTTTCAGATCAAGATTATGTTTTTTTCTCTCTTTGTATTTTTGTAATATTTAATTTTTGCTTTCATTAGTATCTTGTTTATGCCTTTCATTTCATTTTCTTTACTTAGTTAAAGTTTATTATGTTTAGGTGAAAAGGTTACACTAATGGTGTAAGAATAAGTATATTGTAAATTTAACATGGACTTTAATGTTTAATACTAACATGTTTTGTATTTGTTATCTTGTTCACTTTTAATATTTTGCTTGTTAAATAATTAATCTAGATTTTCGTTGTATAGCACTTGATCCAACAAATATTTGGCACTTTCATAGCTTAACCGTATGGTGTAACCGACACCTGTACTATGAAAGAAATTTGATTTGTTGTTAACATAAGTTATAATCATGAATGCTTGACGAGATTTACAAGTATTAGCATTAATT
>NW_011500135.1:135701-153259 GCF_000495115.2 Populus euphratica
ATTTATAATCTGATTAGAACTTCCTTTGTGTGTGGTTTCTAGTTGAGTAATAAAAATAGTTTATACTATACTTGTTTGAAACACCATAAGTGGATCCTCTAACCTTGATATTTGTTCTTATCATTATTTAATCCTCACATTAATCTTACCATCTCAAAGTTCTTATCAACCTTTTCTTTTTCTTCTTTTTTATTATTGTTGTTGTTGTTTATAATTTATACAATTAACCTTCCTATGGTTTGACCCTAGTCTTACCGAGATATTTATTACTTCGACACTCCTGCACTTTGAAGAAGACATCAATCTTTTGATCATGTCAGTTGCTAAGGAAAATTAACTAGGCAGAAGGATAAAATTGGGGTTGGGTATGAGTTCTAATTCTAGATAAATTAACAAAAAAAATGGAAAGTTTTGGATACACAAACTGAAGAGGAGGGCTCGCTATAGAAAAAGGTTAAATTGAATGCAATAGAAAGTGATGAAAAAAATATAGATTATGACTATATGGAACCTTAAACCTTATTGGAATCAAAACTGGAAGTATCTTGGTGTTAATGATGTGAAATTTTGCTTATGTTCGATGAAATGACATGATAATATGTTAGGATGATGTTATATGTAGAACTAAGTTGTCTTTGAACCTTGAAAAGCATGCTGGAATAAAAAAAACAGAAACCATGTTATATTAATGCCCAATTTCATTTTGTGATTGATGAAATTGCATGTTTATTTGCCTTATGAATGAAATTGTAACTGTAGCAGAAATAAAACTCCCTCTAGTAATTTTTTTATTTATTGATGCGTTGAATGAGTGTGTATGATTGTAAATCGAGAAAATAAGCATGTATTGTAAATTATATTGGTACACAACCGTAATGCAATTAAGAATGCATGAATATATGTAGCTGTTATGCTTGATACCGATGTTGGAATGAATGAACTGAGAAAGCCTTGCTAAATGAACATGTGTTGATGTTGCACTATTTGATGATAAATGATTAGTGGAATTTGATTTTAGGAGTTTTATGTCCACCTCGAATGAGAAGCATGAGTATAGGAAAGCCTAGCATAAGCGTTATGCTTGGCTGAAAGTAAGTAATGAAACCAGAAATGATTACATTGTTGTTGTCGATTTATGAATTGACAGCAACAGAGGTTGCATCGATGATTTATGAGTTGGTAATGACTTAGTTTTCGTTAATAATTTTTGCATCTATCAAAACTATATTGCCTGCAACGAATCAGTGTTTGCTGCTAACAATTGTGTTGTCTAGCAATGAATCAATGTTCATTATTGAATTGTGTTGTCTGAAGCGAGTTAGTGTTTGCTATTGAAACTGTGTTCACTACAGCGAATCAATCCTCGCTGTTGAAAGTTTATTGCCTGCAGCAAATCAGTGTTCGTTGTCAAATTGTATTGTCTACAGCGTGTCAATTCTCGCTGTCAAATTGTGTTGTTTGCAGTGGCTTAGTTCTCGCTACCAAATTGCGTTGCCTGCAATGACCCAGTTCTCGCTGCCAAATTGCATTATCTGCAACGACCCAGTTGTTCTTGTCGAATTGTATTGTGTTTGCAGCAAATCAATTTTTGTTACTAAATTGTGGTGTCGCTAGCAAATCAGTTCACTGATGATTCTATGTTCCAGCAAGTCAGTTCGTTGATAATTCTGCATTTTTGCGAAGTAGTTTGTACATAATTTTGTGTTTCAGTGAGTCAATTCATTGACAAATCTATGTCACTAATGAACCAAATTTTGTTAATAATTTTGTAGTAGATTTATGTATCTAGAATGGTGTAACAGTTAAAATGATTGCATTATGTGATAGTAATATTTGGAATTTTGAAATATGAACTTGTGTATGCTTAAAGCATGCATGGTAATGGATTGGGTGATTACTGAATATGAATGTATTGATTTGTGGTCATTGATGTTTTAGGTGGTGCGATCGAGATCAGACCTTCGACAGGACAAAGACAACCTATAGGTGGAATAGGTAGGTAGTTTCCACCTTTTCTTGTATGATAATGTTTTGAAATGATTTACTTATGGATGATATATTATTTAACCCTTGATGAATGATGAAACAACGATGAAATGTTTGATTGAATTCTTGATGAATTTTAAAACGATGATGACAATCTTAATGTTATAAAATGACTTGTTTGAGGAGGATATATTATTGCACTGTGATGAATATTAAACTGATAATGAGATGTCAATTGAGTTGTTATGAAATTGGTTTACTGACGAATGTCAAAATGATTATGGAATGTTGATTATGATTTATGATTAGCTTCAGCTAATGATATTTGAGATGGATGATCAGGTTGTGCTTGATGATAAACATTGGCTAATGATATCTGAGATAGATGATCGAGTTATGATTATTGATTAGCTTTGATTAATGGCATCCGATTGTGCTTGATAATTAGCTTCGACTAATGGTAATCGAAATGGATGACCAATTTGTGATTATTGATTAGCTTTGGCTAATGGCATCCGACTGTGCTTGATGATTAGCTTCAGCTAATGACATTCAAAATGGATGACCAGGTCGTGATTGTTGATTAGCATTGGCTAATGACATCCAAAATGGATGACCGAGTTGTTATTGGTGATGAGTTTTGGTTAATGGCATTCAAGACGGATGACTGAGTTTAAATATTATGATTAGCTATGCTTAAAAGCATCCAAGGTGGATGACTATGTTAAGGTGAAGTAATTAACCTCGATTGAAGATTAAACTTCGGCCCCACCACTCTTATAGAGAGGTTGAGGCATATAAAAAAGGATAATAAATCTAGCGAAATAATGAGGATTATACAATGTATATGAGAAATGAATGAAAGAATATACTCATTTTTAGTTGATAATGGAAAGTAACGATAACATCCTTCTAGTTGTTATTATTATGTTTAGATTATTTACAATTCTTGTATTCACATTGTTTTTATAACAGGGACATCACACAAACAAGGTGCATAAGAAAACCATTCCACAGGTTCACATATGTTATAGTGTGTGTGAAAATGAAGGCTTAAAAATACTTGTTAAATGAGTATATAAGCAGAAGTAATTGATACTAATGTGAGAGTTTGTAAACTTGAATATTTTAAAGGTGTTATGTAATACTATGTCTTAGGTATTATCTTGAATATTTGTCATTCGACACTATTGTAAGGACTTGTAATGAAAATTGTAATGAAACATAGATGTGGATGTGCAAACATGTAGATATGATGTCATATATATGTGTGTGTGTGTGTGTGTGTGATACTTTTTTTTATGAGGATTTTGTGTTTTAAATTCACGTAAGGATCGTACGAAAAAAAATTCTAATTGTGTAAAATTACCGTTCGACGATCATGTATAAACTCGTGTTGATAACGAGATTAGAACAAGAATGCAAACTCATGAGTATGTCAATCTTTTATGAGGATGTTGTGTTTTAAATTCACGTAAGGATCATACAAAAAAAAATTCTAATTGTGTAAAATTACCGTTCGACGATCATGTATAAACTCGTGTTGATAACGAGATTAGAACAAGAATGCAAACTCATGAGTATGTCAATATGATATACTATAAATGTAGGAACATGAAAAATATAATATTATAGGCATGTGCATTGAATATCCATCTCATGAGAATGTTGATTTATGAAAAATTTATTCGTTTAATGCCATGATAAGGAAAGGAATCTAATTACAATTCACAGAATGTCACTGTAAGAAGTATCGAGAACTTAAAAAAAATAAAATTTCATTGATTTTGTCTTTGAAAAAAGCAGGTTGTTACATCCTGTACACAACAAAAGAAAAAGGAAAAGATGACTAAATGATCATTAGAATCATATATCTGACCAACAGAAACAAAATTCAATAAAAGGTTCGAAATAAGATAGATATTAGGGAGAGACAAGTGAGCTGTGATAACAGAATCAACACCTACTAAGGGTATAAGAGTGTCATCAACAGTCATGACATGAATAGAAGATGAAGGGAACATAAAAGTAAAAGATAAAGAATTTAGAGACATATGATGGGAAGAATTAGAATCCAACACCCATTTAAAATGTGACATTCCTAAAGAACTATGAGGCAGTTGACTTATGGAAGAAAAAACAGATATAACTTATGGATATAAAAACAGAAAATTTTGAAATTGCTTAGCCCTACTAAGATCGGTGAAAGGACCAAATAAGATTGTTGCTATAGTATTATAATGTGGTGATTTGTAACCCTGAGATATCTATGAGTAGCAGATTATAACCGATTGTCAGTTTTCCAAACTTGATTCTGTTGTCTCAACTTAGGACATTAAGCCTTCCAATGACCTTTTGGTATGCAGAAACTGCACTCGTCGAAGGTAACCCTTATGTAAGGCTTATTTTGATTATTGAAGAATAACTTAGAACATACCATTAGCACATAAGGATTAGAGGTAGAGAGAATTTCTATTTCAGAATAAGACTGAAAATGTATTTTTTTAGCTAATAACTCACTGAAAACTGATTCAAGATAAACAAGTGGAGAATGATGAAAATTTAAATCTCTAAGTCCTTCAAAATCATTATGAAGTATGGTTAAAAACTGTACAAATCATTATTACTCGTTACGATTAATATAGGCACCACATACCTTTAATTCTACTGATTTTATAAGAGCCAATTGATCCTAAAGATCTGTCATAGCAAAATAAAACTCTTGAATACTCATATTCTTCTAGTGAAGAGCTCATATATCGTTCTTCAATTGATACTGCTTTATAAAATTTGATTGAGTGAATAACCTTTGCAGATGAACTCAAACCTCCTTTATATTCTCATACTTTGCCAGCTGTGTACCTATGAAATGCTCAATAGAATTATTAATTCAAGTAATAATCTTTGTATTATTTGCTTACCAAACATCTATCAAAACAACATAACCCTCGTTAATATTCTTAGGTTTCACAGGTGTTCCACTAACATATCTCCATATCTTTTTACCCTAAAAAAATTATTATTGTATAACTCTAATATGAATAATTATTTCCATTAAATTTCACACTCACAGACTGAAGAGAATCATTTCTTTCAGTAGTCATAATCAACAAACAAAGAAAAAACAGAATGCCAATACATATTGCAGAAATTCAAAGGAAGAAAAAATACCAAGTTTTAGAGACTGAAGGGAAGATGAAATACCATATTGCAGAAATTTGAAAAATATCTCTTGAAGTTATATAATCACTCCAAAAAAATTTAGGGCTCCACCCTAAACCTTAATAAAGGGGTGCGAAAGCTGTGTTTGAGATTAAGCCCTTTTTCCATGTAATCATACTTTGATATCATGTTAAATAATCCAATGAAAATAAAAAAAAAATAAGGCTAGAGTTTCATTGATATTACATAAAATAATGAATTACACAAAAACATATTTACTTAATCTAAATATAAAGAAACTAACTAAAACAAATAAAACTAAAGAAACTATTCTGCTTTTAGTAAATAATAAAATAAAATAACTATATATTTCTTAACATAATCAACTAGTAAAAATAGCTAAAATTAACCGACAATAAAATTTTATGCAAAATAAGAGTTTTAAATAGTTAAATTAATGGATATAATGGTATAATAGAAACACATACAACTATAGGAAAGAGACATGTAAATAAAAAATATGAATTATACTAGGATTCAAATTGTAAAGTTCTTATTTGGTATAAATAGTTTATATAGGATTAAAATTTTATGTTTATAACATTACAAATAG
The DNA here is from genome assembly GCF_000495115.2 of Populus euphratica. NCBI lineage: Eukaryota > Viridiplantae > Streptophyta > Magnoliopsida > Malpighiales > Salicaceae > Populus > Populus euphratica. Next base: position 141,463 of record NW_011500135.1, read on the forward strand.
CTCATCTAGTAGCTGAAAAATGATGAATAGCCATACATATATATATATATATATTCACAAGTTTTTATTTTGATTTTTTTATTTTGCTTATCATAATTTATTTCTTTTCCTTGCCGTTTTTATTTGGAACTTCATTTACTTGCTGATTTTGATTTTTTTATTTTGCTTATCATAATTTATTTCTTTTCCTTGCCGTTTTTATTTGGAACTTCATTTACTTGCTTTTCAATTTTTTTTCTAGTTCTAGTTTTCGTCATTACACTTCTTCTCTGCTCTTAACGTATTAGAGTCAAGAACTCCATATTTTTTTTTTATTAACACAGTTGTTTAAAGAAAAAAATGAAGAACAAATAATATATTAATCATAGAATTGATCAACTGGTTGACGGTGATGAATCAAAGATAAATATTATTATAGTCATTAAAAAAATGAAGCGAAATCAACAGGTAATATGTATCACAGTTGTTAGTATAAGCCTTGATGGATCTTAATTAGGCACGATTTAAGAGTGAAACGCGCTCTTCATTAAAATTTGATTTCTTTTTTTGTTTAAAAAATAAAATTTTTTAATATTTTTATATTGTTTTGATGTTGGAATGTTAAAAATAAAATTTTAAAAAATATTATTTCAATATTTTTTTAAATAAAAAAATTTAAAAACAACTGCTATTTATCACACTATCAAATATCCAATTTAAGTAACAAAACCTAGTTATGTTATCAACACATCCAAAACCACTTATTACGGCAACATCTAAAAACTATTCAGTAAAATTTAATTTGACTCTTTTCTAGTTTTTAGCTTGTATCTAGAGTTTTATAACTCTAATTTAAATGATGTTAATTTTATTGGAAAACTAACGTCCCTAACTTTTAATTTTTTGAGAAATGTATTTTGATTTTCATGATTTTTAAGTCCTAAACGTAGCTCTAAGTAGTGTGATGAGGTTGTCCAGTTTTTTAATTTTTTTTTAAATTAATTTTTTTGTATTTTTAAATCTTTTTAATGTGTTAATATTAAAAATAAATTTAAAAAAACAAAAAAAAATATTATTTTAATATGTTTCGAAGTAAAAAATAATTTAAAAAACAACCGCTATTTATCACACACTCAAACACCTTCTTGAACTTCAAATATTTTGATTTGGCATGATTCTAGGAGGATATTCCAATTCATTGCACAATCTAAATTCAAGCTAACGGTTTATATAAGTTCTGGAATCCAATAGCATGAAAAAGGCTTAATTTGTATTTCATAAACTAACAGAAGCAAGAGAAATCTGTAAAGCAGTATGTTCCACAAGAAGTTGAAGGACGAGAGTAAACGGTGAAGCAAGAATATATTCAGGCCAAATCTACATATTCTAAATGTCTCTAGCTAGTAGGTTATGTTCTCGATCGTTGCTCGATCACCATCAAATACAGCGACTGTGACCTAGAATTTACAGCCATGCAAGGAGGGATAGAACAGAAACTGGGATAGAATCAAAAGGTTTAAAGGAATAGACAGCGGAGGAAATACACACAAAAGGATGCTCAATGTACTTGAAGGATCGATCCTGCTTTTAGGTTTTGATTTGATTTGCATTGCTATGACCTCCCTTGCTTCCTCTTTCTTTTTTATTTCCCTCCATGCATGTATAAATCAAAATGAATGAGTTTGTGGATTCTGACATTGCTATCCATTTTGTTTTGTTTTTTGTTTTTTGTTTTTATTCTTGTAACATTTTCTAATTAGTTTTTATTTTATTGGGTGGAGTTTGGCGACCTACCAATATAAATAATATCATTTGCTATTTTATTCTCATCTTATTTTAAAATTTTATTTCATAAAAAAATATTTTATTCTTGGTTTAAAATGACTTATTATGATTTTATATCTTGAAGCTAATCATCAATAACTATTTAGCTTATATTTACAATTTTTATCCTATAATTTTCACCATTAAATCTTACATTAAAAATAATTTTAAATAAGTTTTAAAGTTAACTGCTTATAACCAACTCAAAAATATTAGTTAATATTTTAATCATATTTGAAATTATAAAATCTTATTTTATGCATACTTTATTTTTTTCAAAAACTAAATTATAAGGCTATAATTTTTCTAAAAGTAACAAAACCTAGTTCTGTCATCAACACATCTAAAATTACTTGTTGTTATGGCAATATCTAAAAACTATCTAGTAAAATTTAATTTAATTTTTTTTTTTAATCTATATCTAGAGTTTTATAACTCTTATTCAAGTGATGTTAATTTTGTTGGAAAACTAACATACCTAACTTTCAATTTTATGGGAAATGTATTTTGATTTTCATCATTTTCAAGTACTAAACCTAGCTCGAAGTTGGGTGATGAAGTTGTTCAATTTTTTTATTTTTTCTTTTGACAAACAACAAAGTATTTTCATTTATTTTCTTACCATTCGATTCATTATTTTTCCTTTACATAACTTATATTATCATTAACCATATCCCCATAATAATCTACTAATTTTTTTTCTCTCACATTCTTCTATAAATACCAAAATTCTCTCACCAAAATCACATTCACTTTTCTACATTCCTTCATCTATAATAATACTTCAACAAAACACAAAAACTCCATAATTCCTTACAAACTTGAAATGTTCGTGATTCAAAGTATAATCAATCTTTCCATTATAAGTTTAAATAAAAGATTTCTATTTCTTTTCAATTTATTCTTCACATTTCAACACATTCTAAAATAATTTTTATGCATTGTTTTGAATTTTTTTCATCTTTCTTTCTTTTTAGCCAGCACCTCCGCCCTTTACAATTCTAGGATTGTTTTCTTTAATTGTTCATTATTCTAAGTTATTTTCATTCATTTCTATTTTAATTACATTAATCAAGGTGAATTTCTCATTTCCCTTTATTTTACTTATGAATCCTAATCTAGAATTTGTAATTTATACATAAATTCACATATTCAATTTAACTTATGTAATTAAGTTTAAAATACCTTACACAATGATAAAGTGAGTTTTGATGAGTTTTGATTGTCAATTAATTGAAGGTTTTTTTTTTTGGTGACACTCTTTTCCCCCTCTTGGTTAACCCATTCTATCTCCAAGTTAATATTTTTTTTTAAATAATTTAAACAGGATTTTACATGATAGAAAAAAAAAATCTACATTTTTCCTTCATAATTTTATCTGTAATCTTTCTTGTGAATATTTTTTTAATTAACATGTAATTAGTTGAAAAAATATTCAAAAGGGTTCTCCGCACTAGTGCTCAAGTAGTATATTATTGTTTTTTTTTTAATATAGTCATGTAAAAATTATCAAAACATATATCTTTTTATAGCTTTAATGAGTTATTGTTAAAAAAAAAATATTCTTGTAAGAAAAGGTATAAAAATGATAGCATGTTGCTAATGAGATGAATGAATTTTAATTAAAGAGATGTATTTTTTAATATTGTTTCAGATTGTTTAAATTTGTTTGGATAGTTATTCTAACTGCATTTAGTTTTTTTTTTTTTGAATAAACAACATAGCTTAAAAACTATATTTTTTGTTATATATATATATTAATAAGAAAAGAACTATAAAATCATTTTGTTTTAATGAAATTTAAATTATTATTTTTCCTATAAAAATAATTTTTTTATATAATTAAATAAAAAGAACTTGATGAGCTTCTCCAGAACTAGATCATATATTTTAATTTGTGTTCACCTCTGAACTTTTCAATTTAATTTTTGGTTAGTGTTAAAAATATTTTTTTAATATTTATTGACACATATAATTTTTGATGTATTTTATTAAATGTACATTTAAATTTTTCATTTTATAATTACAATTTTTCTTAATGCTAGAATATATATTGACAATACTTATATATTTTTTTTATTATTGTTATTAAAAAAAACTTTTTATCTGATTAGCAATGGAGTTACTCAGAGTCCATTTGTTTGCGTGGTTGTTTTTGCATTTGAAGCAACTACAGAAAAACAAATGTTTTGTTACATTAAAAACATAACTTATTTATAGTGGAGCCTAATATAATTCACCTTTAAAACATAGATTTTGATGAAGCAGTTCCAAGTTGCTTTTCTTCTTCATTGTTTACTGTTTTAATGAATAGTGCAATTCACTCGTACTATTTACATGAATAATTTTTTTTATTGTGTTAATTTTTTAAATAGTTTTTCATTTAAAAAACTAGTTTAAAATGAATTAAATTTACTAACAATATCATGTGAACAATATTTTTTTCTTAAAAAACTATGTTTAATCTTAATTTTAACTACAATTTTAACTAAACATATATAAATATCAAATCAATCTTAACGAAAAGTACTTTTTTATCAAAATAATTTTTTTTAAAATCACAACTACAAAAGTTATTGAAGACGATGATTTGTGGCTTTTTATAAGCACATGTGACTGTCTCTATCAGCTATATTGTTTCTTTAAACCACTAGCACCAGCAAACAACCCATTAGAGGATTTTCCCTCGCCAGTACAAGTAAAATTCCTTTGTGAAGTCAACACTGGGATAAATTCAAAGTTGCCTTAAGGTTATTATTTCTCTATAAATTTATTATATCAAGACGTATTCCCCTCTTCTAGAGCTAGTTGTTAGTCCTATATTTTTACAAGAAAACCTTAGAAAACTAGCACGGTTTATGCAGAAATAAAAAACAACTATATAAGAAGCAGTAAATAGAAGAAATAGAATAAAGAAAGCAATAGATTTTGAGAGATAAATTGGAATTCCTTTCGTCCCATTAATCATTGTTAGCTCTTTTTTTGAAAATATATAAATTTTAAGGGAACAAAAATTCATTAATTAGTGTTGACTTTGGTATGTTATCCTTATTATGTAGTCCTAAGTTGCCTAAAGTACTCTACATTCTTGTATTATAAAGTTGAGAAGTATACAAAAATAATAGAAATTAAATTTTTTTTATTTATGAAACTTTGATTTCTATAACTACAAAATAAAATGGAACTACTAACATTACGAGACAACCAACAATAATGAGCATTAAATGTGTCAAAAGACTGCATTAAGAAGAGCTCTTATATTATTATTTTTTTAAATTGATTTTTATATCAATACATCAAAAAGATTAAAAATAAAAATAAAATAAAATTTTAATTATTTTTAAAAATATTTTTTGAAATATAAAAAGAAATAATTCAATTATTGTTTTTCACGATTTGAAGAAGGAAATTAATTAATAACATAATAAAATTAAATAAAAAGAAGTTAGCACGTGTATTGTAGGCTCGAACCAGTTCTAGCTATTTGAACTTGTTTGATGAAGTTTTGAAAGACTTCATGCATGAATTAGGCTTTCCAAAACTGCGGTCTAGGGCTGGTTCTGTGAACTTTCCTGCAAAACAAGTTCTTAGAAATTAGAACTTGTATGGCTGATCAGTCTTCTTACAGATTGATTACTAGATGTGTTTATATATATCCAGTCCTAAAATTACCTCATGGATAAAAACAATATTTTTCTAAAAACTTTGAGCCATCAAGAGGGTATTGTGCCATGCTTATCATGTACTGCGAGCTTGCAGAGGGTCTCCTAAGCTCATTATAGAACTTGTTTTACAAGTGATCATGAAGCTTCAATCCCTGCAACCCCGGTCCATGATGTAATTGCCTTGAAAAGATACAAAGCAACAAGGTTTAACGTGAACGTGTAGACTTCAAAACGGTGCGCACTGCTAGAAAGAGTTGCGTGTGACAGTTCATAGAATTAATGCAGTTCAAACTATGGTTGGCTAACTCATGATTGCCATGTTTATTCTGCGTAAACCTTATTTGGAGTGGGTTTTTTTTTTAGTTTAGTTTTTATCTGTAAAAATAATTATAGTAATTTTTTTTAAATATTAAAATTAGTTTAAATTTATTGATTTTAGTTATTTAAAAAAAATCAAAATTTAATTAATTAATTTTGATTCAGTTTGATTATTTTATATTAATAAAAAAAATCAAAATTTAATTAATTAGTTTTGATTCAGTCTGATTATTTTATATTAAAAATAAAATATTATATTATTTTTTGAGTTTTTTAAATTTTTAACGGATTTGGTTTCGGTTTGGTTTTTTTAATTTAACTTGTTTTTAATTTGGTTTTTTAATTTCATGTTTATGAAATCAAAAACAAATTGAATTAATTAGTTTTTTAAATATTCTAATTTAGGTTTTTTTTTCCATATTTAATGTTTTTTATTTTTTTAATTTAATTGATTTTTAATGTTTTTTTTTTCACCGCTAAACCTCATAGTGCGATGAGAACCACTGCAAAATGGTGATGGGAAATTAACGCTAGCTCCTAGACCTCTAGCATTTATTAGTGGATATCAACATTATGTACAGCTAGTAGCTACGAGGCATCAATAGTTTTTTAAACATTAAAAAAATGTTTTTTATTTTTTTTTTATTTTTAACATTAAATAATTTTTCAAGTTAAAAATTAGGTGGAAGATATTTAAAAAAATAGATAGTAACATCAAAACAAACCTTAATGTTTTCCCCTTGCATTTTTTAACCTTTTTCGGTGAAAACTCTTTTGTACTTGCATAGTACATCAAAGCATGCTCATAATTAAACTATTATAACATATTTTATTATTCTATGTGCAAATAAGATGCCATTTTCTTCTTATAAATTGGAAGCATGTAGAGCCTCTCCAAAGGCATCATCTCTCTCGGCCGATTCTCCTTGTTCTCTGCTCTCTTCGATCTTTCTCAGTTCATGCGAACTTGCCTATCCTCAATATTTAGCCATGGAAATCGGATCTGCAAGCGGTGTCATGGCCGGTTTTTTCACTCAAGGGCGACGGTGGCTCAATGCCTTGCGTGTGAAGTTCAAAGCTAAGGTGGCTGATACGGCTAGGAACATAAAGAAGGTTGGACAAGATGATCCGAGAAGAGTTATTCATTCACTAAAAGTAGGGCTTGCACTTGCATTGGTATCAATATTCTACTACTACCAGCCACTCTACAGTAATTTTGGCGTCACTGCAATGTGGGCTATTATGACTGTTGTAGTTGTCTTTGAATTCTCTGTCGGTAAGTCTAGCCAGGAGCTATGACCCTTCTCTTCAAGTAACCAAAAATTCCCTTTCATGGCGCGACAAAAACCACTACTCATCTCGTAATATTGACAATCATGTGGTTTTTTTTCACAATTTTTCACCAGGGGCTACTCTTGGAAAAGGACTGAACAGAGGAATGGCAACACTACTGGCTAGTGCACTCGGCGTTGGAGCACATCACCTAGCAAACCTATCTGGACATGTAGGAGAACCCATACTACTTGGCTCCCTAGTCTTTCTACAAGGTAGGTATCTTTAACCATGCATGCACACAAAAATCATGGCATACTTGCGCCTAGGTTTCAAATTGATCCTTGTTGTAACAAACAAAAGGTGTAAGGTAGTAATGGATTCAAATTTATTTTGGTTTTTGTTTGCAGCTGCAATATCAACATTCTTACGGTTCTTTCCAAAAATTAAAGCAAGATATGATTATGGGCTGCTAATATTCATATTGACCTTCTCTTTGATATCGATATCGGGCTTTCGAGACGATGAAATATTAGAGTTAGCACATAAAAGAGTATTAACCATCTTCGTAGGTGGCTGTGCTTGTGTCATCATTTCTATTGTGGTTTTCCCTGTGTGGGCTGGTGAAGATCTTCACAATCTGATTGCTCTCAACATCGAAAAGCTTGGTAACTTCTTGGAAGGTATGTATCCATGTCTCCAACAGATTAAAGTGGAGCACTAAGTACATATTACAGCTAGTGGATGCATTAATTCCTACTGTTCTTCTTAACTATTCAATTTGTGGTCGAAAGCTTACTTGGAGAAGGTAACATTTACAGGATTTGGTGATGAATACTTCAAAAGAACAGGGGATGCAGGGTCTAAAGACGACAAGAAATATCTGGAAGGATACAAGAGTGTTTTGAATTCAAAAACCGGTGAAGAATCCTTGGTGTGGATTAATCTCTCGACCTCCCATAACCTCATCTTCCCTTACCTATATACATAGTTCCTTTTCTGATGATAGTTTTGATGCCTTCAGGCTAATTTTGCTGCATGGGAGCCAGGGCATGGTAGGTTCCAATTTCGGCATCCTTGGAAACAGTACCTAAAAGTTGGAACTCTGGCTCGTGAATGTGCCTACAGAATTGAAGCATTGAATGGATACTTAAATGCCGACATCCAGGTATATAAAAAAAGAAATTAACTCCGTTGCAGGTATCTTATCTTTGATGTTTAAATACAATGCGATAAACTACTTTTAAGCCTTTGGCATCTCATACATCGCGATCCCATCTCACCAAAAATAGTAAAGCTCAAACCTGTATGGTTTGAGCACTAACAAAATAAATAACAATTGTTCAAATGCTTATCTCAAAGTATATGCCAATCTGCTGATATACTTGCAGGCATCATCAGAAGTTAGAAGCAGAATTCAGGAAGCATGCACAAACATGAGCATAGAATCTGGAAAAGCACTGAAGGAACTGTCATTAACAATAAAAAAAATGGTACAGCCATCTTCTGCAGATTCCCATATAGAAAATGCAAAATCTGCCGCCAAAAACCTGAAATCTTTACTCAATTCAGGCCTATGGGAAGACACTGACCTGCTGAAAGTTATACCAGGGATTACAGTGGCTTCAATCCTTAATGAAGTGGTCAAATGCACTGAAAACATTGCTGAATCCGTCCATGAACTCGCTTCCAAAGCTCAATTTAAGAGTGTAGAACGTACTGTATCACCAGAAAAGTTGCATTCAGGACAGCCACAGAATATAAAATCAGCTCAGATGGTCAATTGCTCCCATGTTGTCGTCAGTGTTAAAGAATCAACCATGGCTGCTTCACCAAGTGAGATTTCTTCTGCACCAAAGGGTATCAAGCACAATATGGAAGTGTAAATATATGTTACTAATTTATATATTATGTATACATGATATCCCAAGTGAGTTTTATATGAAATTGGGTGTTATTAAAAAAAATAAAAAAAATCTAACTGTAATAAGAAATATATGTGACAGGAATATCCTGAAACATGCATTTCAATTTGTATCATCCCTTTTTTTGGTACAGAACAAATGCCCTTTTTTGTCCAGGATAAGAAAAATGCCATTATTCTTTTCAGCCATTAGGGTTTATAACTTACGTCGATATTTACTCGTCTCTTTGGCGAAGACAGCATAGATGGCACATCAGCCATCAACAACAAACTCAACCCCAAAGTAATCCAATCTGCTTGCAACTCTTCTTTGATTCTTTGGCAGCACAATGAGCTAGCCTAAATTATATATAAGATGCTGTTTTGTTTTTCATCCATCATCATCATGTGCTCAAATATCTTTAATGGGGGAATAAAATGGACGAAAGATTCCAAAGCCCCACTATATTATGTGCTTGAAAATCCAACTTGGATCATTTACACTTGCATTTAAGTTTGTGTTTAGTGTCGGTAGGTTTTTTTATTTTATTTTTAAACTAGAGTTTTTAGTGGAATTTATAACTACAAAACTATGATACGTGTTAATTAACAAAACATTTTTATATCTGGGACAAAACACAAACTTTATCTAACATGATTTACTTTATCTAACAAGAGGTAGATCATATAAAACAAGATTTCAAATGGTACTTTTGATATCTACAAGGCTAAAATTCCATTGGATATATAAAGTAAGATGCCTCTTTTGTAGATATAATATGAGAATGGCAATGAGTATACCACATGTTGGAAGTTTGATCTGAACTTTTCTTTTCATATTTTAAGGTTACGAGAAGAAAGGTGGGGAGGGCATCTGATCGTGCTAACAAGATTTGAAACTTGTCCATGATCAAACTTGTGATCGCGTCCATCTCCAACCAGTCCATCGATTAACAGAGAACTATCAGCCGGTTTTTGTGAGAGAAAATACCCTCCACGCTTAAATATATAGATGAAGTAAGAGCAGAAACGGCATGGTAATCACCATAAACGCAGACACCAGAGGCCATGTCTCGTGTCTTAGTGCCTGCAAATTGCACAGCCTTTTAAGAACAAAAAGTTCTTTCAGAGCAAACACTGACCACACAAAATGAACATGAAGCAGTGGCAAGCAGCAAAAGACTAAAAGGTGGGATTTGAGTGTTTTCCACTAGGATCTCCACTTAGTAGCTAGATAAAAAAAGTCCTCTATTTCGTTCGATATACCATGGATTTGAGAAATTTGCACCAACTTTTCTAAGATTGGTAGGAGCATGTATCAGTTTAATAAATCACCCCACTTATCACAGCAGTTCCACTAACTTTCGACTCCAGACAAATCAAGAGAAACTCAATCATGAAAGGTTACTTGAGGCAACTTCCATGCTTCGTGTTGCTTTCAAAGACAGAAACATTGAATCATCATTTCCAAATTTAAAAGAAATCAACACCATATTGATATTCATATGGACTTTTACGTCTAGTGCAGAATTTAATTAGTTTTTTTATCAGTTTCTTAATCATCTAGAAAGCATCATAGAGTATTTGTTTATCGTTTTGTCTTGGCTCTTTAATCAAGAGCATGTTACCATTCCACTTACCTCTCAACCACTGAGAAGTGTTCTCAGATATATATATATATATATATATATAAAGAAATCATTATTAATTGCCTGACCATTTTGGTTCCATTTATTCAATTCGGTGCCAAAACTCTTGAATTCATTGCAAACAGAGTAGGGTAGAAAGATATGGATCGAGGAGGAGGTGGACTTTTGAGCTAACTTTTCTGGAGAAGATCTCATCGTGGACAAAAAAGTGACCAATATTGGCCAACCAATCCACTTATCTGTTGTCCTCCCAGAAAAATAATAATTCTAATTTCTTGAACATGGACATTTGAATCACAGTTATTAGATTTTATCCTATCTAAATGGATGGATTGATCTGGGCTTCTTGTTATTCATAGCCTTGTTCAAGTTTAATTTTTTCAAAACTGGAATGAATATTAAATTAATTGGATTCAAACTATAATTTTATTAGCATGAACAAACTCGGATGAAACTCAATTAAATCAACTTGAAGATGTTTTTTTATAATTAATATAAGATAATATCATGTTAATTATTTAAAAAAAAAAAACTAAGAAATGACACTACTTTGAAATCATCTAGTCAATCTATCACTTGAATGGGGTTAGACAAAAACCGAGCATGATGGTTAATGGTTCCAAGTCTCCTGAAAAAAAAAAATCGAAATATTCAGTTTCTGTAGAAAAGTCAAGCCCCAATTACATAAGGCTCTGTTTGCATCTTTTTTAAAGGGAAGACAGTGAGACCCAAACCCCAATATCAGATGGACGGCTACACTTGATAATACTTTTTCTTATACAATTAACCTACACCATTTAAAAAATTGAAATTTGTTAAGGTGCTTTGTTGTTTCTATAGATAATTAACAATGAGACACTTTACTACGTTTTTTAAGTCAACTTGTAACAATTTAGTCTTCTAGCTTAGCTGGTAACAAACAAGAAAAAATAACAAGATAAAGGATACGGCCAGATTTTAAATTTAATTTTTAAAAATTATTAGTTTGAATTTTATAAATATCAGAATTACTAAAAATTTATATAATTATTAATTTTAAAATCAATAAAATTAATTAAAATATACATAAACTAACTTGAATACCTATGTTAATAAAAAAAATCACAAGATTGCATATTCTCATCATGATGTATGTTTATTTTCTTTTTAAAAAAAATGGTGGATGTTTTTTTATTTTTTTTTTTAAT
>NW_011500135.1:155551-163403 GCF_000495115.2 Populus euphratica
TGATGAACGAGGAAAAGAGGTTTTGATTAAAGAATACCTTTTTATACTTATTGTTAAAACATTTTTGGATATTAATTTTATGCAGTAAACAACATAACTAAAAAATTACATGTTTTTTTTTGTTAAGAAAATCATATTAATAACAAAAAAAATTTATAACAGAAATTATATTTAAAAAAAAACAAAATTAAATGATTACCTTTATTATGAAAATACATTATAATAGTATAATGATGAAATTGTCCTTAAACCATAAAATTTCTAAATTAGGCTTAGGAACAATGTTGTTTTTTTATCATGGTAAAAAAAAATTTTTATATAAATTATGTAGAGTTAGATTAATTTAAAGAAACCGAGGATAAATTATGTAGAGTTAGATTAATTATTTTTTTATACACATTAAAATTACTACATTTACCATTGAATAAAAAAATTGATTGCTTTCAATCAAGGGCATTTTGGACTTTTTGAATTTTTTGAAATAATTAAATTATTTTAATGCTCTTAAAAAACAAAATCAACTAAACTTTTTTACAGGGTTTTTTTAATCCTTTTACCATTTTATTTTTTGTTAAGATTATGTTAACTTAAGGGTTTTTTGTTTTTTTAATAAATATTAATATTTAAATACTAAACATCACATTCTATAGTGATATTAGGATCCTCTTAGTACCCTCTGTGTAATGGTCTCTTTCTCTTTTTATATATATATATATATATAAAGAGAGAGATCATAATGGAGGGGATATTGAGAGGATCCTATATATATTTGTTTTAAATAATTTATAAAATTAAAATTTTAATTTAATTTTTTTTCTTTTTTCTTTTTTAATTTTTCAAATTTGATATCCAATTTTTTTTTATTGTTATTTATTTTATTTAAGATTATTTTTTAAATTAATTTTTTTTCATGATTTCATCCTTATTATTTTTTTCTTACCAAATCTTATCTCTATTCTTTTTATTTTAAAAAAAAAATTTCGGTTGGGAATTTAGCTTCTTGGTTGCTCTAGGGTTTAGGATTTGGCAAGTTGCGGGTTTTAAAGGTAAATCCAAGTTTAAAAGGTTTGTCCAAATTTACTACCCCCATCTCCTCTCTTTTTCTTTTTTTTAATCTCATGTCTTTTTTTTAATTTTATATTTTAGCATTTATTCAATTGGAGACTAGGCTCTATTATTTTTATTTATTTGCTTTATGTTATATTAGGTCTTTTTATTTGTCATTCTTTGTTGAGTTTTTATGGATAATTTTTAAATTTTTTTTTTTCAATTTCATAATTCGATATTTGAAAAAAAAATTAACAATTTATACAATTTCATAATTTGATATTTGAAAAAAAAATTAACAATTTATAAAATTAAAATTCTTTTTAATTTCACCTCCTTCATTATTTTAATCTTTCAAATTTAATCACTATTATTTTGATTGCTATTTGTTTTTATTTTATATAGATTTTTAAATTTATTTTTTTACAATTTCATCCTCCTTGTTTTTTTATCAAGTTTGATCATTATTCTTTTTATTTTTTATTTTTATTTATTTTGATAATTTTTTTAAATTATTATTTTTTATGATTCAATCTTTTAATATTAAATTAATTGAGAATTGAATTTCTTGATCAAGTCTGGGTCTAAAATTCTATAAATTGCGAGTTTTAGAGATTAATCCAAGTTAAAAATATATGTCTATATTTATATTTTTTTTCTTTTTTTTCTAAATTTATATTTTATTTTTAAAGTTTCATCCTTCAATAGCTATTTAATTGAAAATTATACTTTACTATTTTTATTTATTTTTTTATGTTAGATTTTTCACTAATTTTCAAAACAACTCACTTTTTTATTTTTTAACCCTTTTTCTACAAGTCCCATTATTCCTTTTAAATTGTTTCGTATAGTAGCTTTTTTATTTTTATAACTAAATCTACAACTGGAGTGTTTTTTTTTTTTTTATAAAGAAAACCGGATACACAAATCTAAGTTACGTACTAGATCAAAACTCTTGATAAAAAAGGAAGAGTCTCTCTCCAGTATTCAAACCCAACACGAGTTGAATAAAGTAAACAAAGCAGTGTACCATCAAAACTCACGACTCTCGAGTTTCCAGCTGGACACTCACTCAGAAGTCCCTCGGAGGTTGACCAACAACAAACAACAAACGACAAACAACTCAAGAAAAGAAAAAAGGTAAAAGAACCGAGTAAAATCATCCATCCTTTTCCAGGCAGTGCAATACAGATAAGAAACGACAGAACATATGGCTACGTGTCAGAATCACTGAGGTAATCTTGGGCTGTCATTTGCTCGGTTATTCTAGGCACCTACGTCATCAGGTTCCTCAAACAACCGGTGAGTTATGTCTGTCCATGCGAGCATATTCCCGCTGGCTTCGCTTCAACAGCTTGCTTGTTTATTTTTTATTTATAAATTTTTTAATATTTAATCGGAATAAAATGAAAAAAACAGTTTTGATTTTAAATATTTATATTATTGTTAATTCCAGAACTATAAAATTATTTAAGATATATTTAAATTAATTTAAATATTCATGGTAATAAAAAAAAAATAATTAATTTTAAGAGGTGTAGTTTATTTAGATAGATTCTAAATTTATTTTTTAAAAATTATTAGTTTTAATTTTATAAATCTTAAAATCACTGAAAATTTAAATGGTTATTAATTTTAAAATACATGGAATTTATCAAAATACAAATAAGTTGGCGGATATTCATATTAATAAAATAATTATAACTGTTTTATAAATCTTAAAATCACTAAAAATTTAAATGATTATTAATTTTAAAATACATGAAATTTATTGAAATACAAATAAATTGACCGATATTCATATTAATAAAATAATTATAACTTTAATGATAACCCAATTAATTAGGTTTTGAATTTACTTATTACTTTTTACTTTTTAATATTTAAGATTTTACTATTAATTTTAAAATTCATAAAATTAATTAAATTAGGCAAAGTTGGGTACTGGTAATATAAAAAAAAATGTTTTGGACAGTAGTGTCACAACTGTACCACACAAAAATGTTCGCAGACCGCCCCAAGAGAAAGAGTTCCTACCTGGTTAGCCCATGAAGTGAAATTTCTAGGATACTAATGCTAGAAAGGGACATGGAGCCTACAAAACGTGTTTCACTTCTACAAGAGTGGTTTTTACCGAACCCAAACAAAAACATGGCTTAAGAATTAATTGTGAGAGTTCTCAGATTTTTAAAACAATCTCTTTCAAGGTTTTGATACATGAAACGAAAAAAACGTGAGCTGAACTTGTGGGATTCTTTTGGTCCCCACGCAAATATTTGTAACCTATAAATACAGAAGTTGCCTTCTCCTCCGTCCAAAGCAACGATCTCCCTATTGACAAAGAACAAGATCGATCAAGCAAAGCTCCTTTCAATTACAGCCAACATTTCTCTGTAAGATCGGAGTCAAGCTCAAGCTCAAGCTCTCTTCTTTTCTCAAGGAGATAGAAACGTGACCAGCACCCATAGAAACCTTTTCAAGTTTGCTGCCATAAAACTTTCTATGGAAAGGTCAAGTGGAATGCAAAACAATGGTGGTTGTTTTTCCAGAGGATGTGGGTGGATCAAGTCCTTGCCTGAGAGATCAAAGGCTAAGATAGTTGAATGTGCAAGGAAAATAAAGAAATTAGGACAAGATGATCCAAGAAGAGTTAATCATGCAGTAAAAGTAGGACTAGCGATCACATTGGTATCGTTGTTCTACTACTCTGAACCTCTGTACGATGGCTTTGGTGACTCTGCAATGTGGGCAGTTTTGACTGTTGTGGTGGTCTTCGAATTCTCTGTTGGTAAGTTACATAAGCTAATAGTACATCCTTATTATTCAAAAACTAAAGAAATTAATGCTTGATAGATGATTACTACTTGATTATAATGCAGGAGCAACACTTGGTAGAGGTCTCAACAGAGGTTTGGAAACATTTCTAGCAGGAACTCTTGGGTTTGGTGCACATCACTTGGCCATTCTATCTGGAGAGAAAGGTGAGCCCATACTTCTTGGGCTCTTTGTCTTTCTACTGGGTAAATATTGATTCACTAGTCTTGAAACACCTTCTATTTCGTACAGTTCTTCATTTTCTTTCATTCTTGAAACAACTTCAAGAATTTTATTGTGACTGGCTGGTGATGTTATGCAGCTACAACGGTGACATTTGTTCGATTCTTTCCAAGAATGAAGGCAAGATATGATTATGGGCTTCTCATATTTATCTTGACATTCTGTTTGATATCGGTTTCGGGTTACCGAGATGATGAAGTGCTAGACATGGCCCATAAGAGAGTCTCAACCATTCTAATTGGTGGCCTTACTGCTGTGTTTGTGTGCATTTGCATTTGCCCAGTATGGGCTGGTGACGATCTTCACAATCTTGCTGCTACCAACATTGAAAAGCTTGGGATTTTCTTGGAACATTTCGGGGTTGAATTCTTTCGTCAACCAGGAGAGGGAGAATCAATTCACAAGGCATCTTTGCAAGGCTACAAGAGTGTCCTAAACTCAAAAAACATGGAAGAATCACTGGTAAGCAAAAACAAAGAGCTGAAACCTCCTGTCTCTCAATTTCATTTTCTAGAACACAACTCAAATAATGAATTTTCTCCATGGTTTTTTACAGGTTAATTTTGCAAGATGGGAACCTGGTCATGGCCAGTTCAAGTTTCGTCATCCTTGGAAACACTACCTCAAGTTTGGAAGCCTAACTAGGCAATGTGCCTACAGAGTCGAAGCTCTTAATGGCTACCTCAATTCTGACATTAAGGTATGAACTCTGTCCACTTAAAATCATTACACAGTGAAAAAAAATGCAACTAGAAATTAACAGAGATTACTAATGTGATCAAAATGGAAACAATTTTTGCAGACACCACCAGAAATCCAAGGCATGATTCAGGATTCATGCACAAAAATGAGCTCAGAATTAGGAAAAGCATTGAAGGAATTAGCATTGGCTATCAAAAGCATGACCCCACCATCCTCTGCCAGTTCCCACCTTGTAAAATCAAAATTTTTTGCCAAGAACCTGAAGTTCTTGCTCTCTTCAGACCTGTGTAGAGGCATTAACCTCTTAGAAGTTGTACCAGCCGTTACTGTCACTTCTCTACTATTTGAGGTGATCTCTTACGCAGAGAAAATTGCTGAGGCAATTCATGAATTAGCCTCCCTTGCACAGTATGAAAACGTAGAACAAGAGAAACCAAAATTACCAGAGCAGGGAGAAATGCATCAGGGTGCTAACATGGATGTACATCATCATGTTGTTACAATTGACCAGCCACCTCCAGTTAAGCCACAGAATGGGAGTTTGTCATCATCGACAACTAGTTGAAATTTGATAAAGATGTAAACATTTTACTCATTTAACATATGTAAAATACAGCATGCGATGATGTTTAAAAATCTAATATGCCTTGAAATAAGGTTTTTTGGTGGGTTGATTATATGTTTATTCAAATAATTTTTTTATTCAAAGTAAATGAAACTCTCTTGATGAATGCCTCTTATATATATAAAAAGTCTTCTTTTTGATGGTTTAATAATCCATTGATGGTATAGTTAATAATTATATAGAGAAATGAATAATAAATATGTTAAATAGCCTTAAATTCCAAGAATAAGTTGTTCTTTTAGTGAATATATACGTTTTTCTTAAACCTTTTAAATAAATAGTTTAAGGGATATTTATAGCTTTTAAACTTTATCTTTTTTCTCAATGGAGAGACTTAAAAATAATTTTACCATAATAATATTTATGAAAAACAAATATCTCTTATTACACATATATTAATAAGAAAGACATCATTTCCACGTGCATGAATGAGAGAAGAAGCATATAGGTTTAAGACATTCATTAGTCCCAAAAACACCAAGTCATGTTGTTGAAAAAAAAAAACACATGGGCCAAGGAGGCCAAGCACACCTCTTGGGATTGAGCTTGGAAAAACCACCCGGACCTAAAAAGGTGTTGGGCACTCACCCAACAACTGAGCTCGGGTGCTTTACCGAAGCCCACAAGGAGTTAGTTGAGGCCTGAAAATTATGCCCAAGACTATTATAGGTTTTGTGCTAAAATAGATAAATATTAATTCATCAATAGCCCTCCAAGTCCATGGAGCAATTTTACTGAATAGACTTTATAAAAATATTGTTTCATTTTCAGTATTTCTCCATGTAAGAAAGGTGGATGCTTTTTGAGGTGTTTCGTTAGCCCATGTTAGATGACATTTGTAGCTAAAATATTGCTTATCTTTATTGGATAAATACCTAGTAGGGTGTTTCATGAAAATATTAATTGCCTTTTTATGGATTTTTCATGTTGGTGACATATATCACTGATTCGATTGAGGATGGACAAGACCTCTCTCCCCTATATAAAGACTCCTTTTATTTCATTTTAATTCATTTAAAGTCTCTCTCTAACATTTCTCTCAAGAACTTGGTGTGAAGAGAAATAGGTGTATAGAAGTATTTTTAATCTTGGTGTGAGACATGATAATTTCACGGGATGAAGTAGAAGAAGTTATCTTAAAGTAACGTTTTCCTTAACATTTTTCTTTCAAAATGGCCAGTAAAGAGGGAAACAAGTGGCATTTAGTTATGACTTTACTTTTAGACTAAGAACACCTAGAGACTAGGGGTTCTAGTGGGACTAGGATCCATTTAGATTATATACCAAGGACTAAAAAGTCTAGCACCTACATGTTGGAAAAATTTAGGTTACCTAGAGCTTCTAAGGATAAAGATGGGAGTAGTTTGGCAAATGAACACATAACAAAGGTCAATCGCTGATTAGTACTTAAAAGTATATTTTTATCAAGGTTTTATATTAGCATTTTGCGCTTGAAGTATCAATAACTTCTTAACTAAAGCATGTTTTATAATAACAAGTCTGATACTATAAGATACTTTTAATTTATGGTAAATGTTCATCTTAAATGTAGGCCTATCACATAAATCAAATGATTGATTGATGAGTTCCATTATTGAAATTAAGAAGACAAAAAGAGAATGAAGCTTAGAAAAGTGATGCTGATTCGATCCAAACTGAAATACTGTTCAGTCATTCGGTCATATCTGGACTTATAGATCTTGGATTTCAATTTGGTTTATATAGCTAGAAAGCTAAGACACAGACTTAAAACATTCATGAGAAGATAAAACTCAATTCTGATATTTGGAAGTCCAAATTTGTCCTGCAACCCAGACACTATTCACTGTTCAACCCATATATTGAGTTCTAGAGGTCCAAATAACCTCAATTTTTTTTTTGGAAAGCTTAGATAATTTTCTAAAACTTTCATGATTCAAGTTTGTTCAAATTCTGATGTTAGCAATGATATTTTGTTCAGACAAGAAGATAAGGATTGTCACCAAGTCAAGAGTTGGTCACCTACTTAACAATTAGTCAATAAATCAATAGTTCTCAATTTTTGCCTATAAAAGAAGGCATTTGCCATGCATTTAGGCATTTTAGTTCTCATATCAAGATCATGTTCTTGCTCTTTCTCTTTATATTTTTGTAATATTTAAGTTTTGCTTTCATTAATCTCTTGTTTATTTATGTTTATCTTCTTTCATTATGTTTACTTAAGTCTATTATGTAAGGTGAAAAGGTTACACTAATAGTATAAAAATAAGTATGGTATAAACTCAACATGGACTTTAATGTTTGATACTAATATATTTTGTATTTGTTATCTTATTCACTTTTAATACCTTGTTTGTTCAATGATTAATATATATTTATATCGTATAACAGTTGGTACAACAAATACTTGGCACTTTCATAGTCCAACCGTATGGTATAACC
>NW_011500135.1:163569-163976 GCF_000495115.2 Populus euphratica
TTTTGTGTGTGGTTTCCAATTGAATAATAAGAGTTTATACTATATTTGTTTGAAATATCATTAATGGATCATCTAACGTTGACATTTGTTGTTATTATTGTCTAATCCTTACATTGATCTTCCATCTCAAAGTTCTCTTCAACTTGCTCTTCTTCTTATTTTTCTTCTTCTTTATTATTATTATTAGTACTACTACTACTACTATTACTACTACTATTTCTATTACTATTTCTAATATTATTGTTGTTGTTGTATTGTTGTTGTTTATAATTTATACAATTAACCTCTATATGGTTCGACCCCGGTCTTGTTAGATTATTTATTATTTCGACACTCCTGTACTTGGGAGAAGAAATTAATCTGTTGGTCATGTCAAGTTTTTGGCGCTGTTACCGGGGAGGTAAATT
>NW_011500135.1:164010-164879 GCF_000495115.2 Populus euphratica
TCTTGTTTCTTCTTCTTATGTTTTCTTCTTCCTTTTGTTCTATTCCTATACGTGCACGAGAGTGTGGTCACATACATTAAGTGGTAGACTTTGTAGGGTATCCTCATCATTTTCAAAAAATATGGTCGAAGAAGATAACCAATCACTTAATAATGAGAATAATAAAAATAATCGTGTGAGAACACTTAGAGACCACATGAATCCCACAAGAACAAGTGCACCCTCATGCATAATTTTTCTCTCTAATGCATCTCATTTTAATTTTAAGTCAGATATTACTCATCTTTTACCTTTTTTTATGACTTAGATTTAGAAAATCCATATTTGCATTTAAGGGAATTTGAGAAGGTCTGTGACACGACTAAAAGATTGATGTCTTCTCCCAAGTGCAGGAGTGTCGAAGTAATAAATAACCCGGCAAGACCGGGGTCGAACCACAGGGAGGTTAATTGTACAAATTATAAATAACAATAATACAACAACAACAAAAGCTAAAACATGGCTATAAAATTTAAAACCTAAATCCATTCGTGTTTGGTATGAAATGTAACAATAATTTTTAAAGAAGTTTTTTTCATCTCATAGAACAAACTCTTTCAAAAGTTGTTGTCATTTCTTGATCATGCTGTGAAATAGGAGTTTCTATACTCTATCCTTCTACCTTAGGATATTGAGGATAATGTCTTGTTTTGGTTGGGGAGAGTGGGTAGTAGTTGATAAAAAAAATTAACTAACTGTGTTTTCTATTTCATAAAACATGTGTAAAACTGTTGTTACTAGGATGGCAGTATAAAGGAGCTCTTTTGTTAAAATGACTCTTAAGACGCATCTTAGTAACCATTCTTAACAAGGTCTATTATAATACTTCC
>NW_011500135.1:165112-165469 GCF_000495115.2 Populus euphratica
AAAAAAAGAAAAAAATGATGATAATAAAAACGTAGATAAGTTTGGTTTTGTAGCCTCTTAAACTTAAGTAATTAAGCCTGAAGCGGTGTTTTAACACCTAATACCCTAAACTCAACTGACTTAGGTGCTATTGGCTCAACACTTGTTACATGGGTTGAGGAGAAAAGTTTAAAGGAATCAAACATTGCACTATCTACATATCAGTATCTGCAACCCGAGTTACAAAGTTTGTAAGGGTCTCAACACCTAATGTCCTAAAACCAACTGGTATGGGAATCATTAGCCAAAAACTCATTACATGGATTAAAAATGCATTGTGTTTTAAGTTATATGTATATATATTAAAAAAAAGAAAAA
>NW_011500135.1:165956-167684 GCF_000495115.2 Populus euphratica
AGGTAAGTAGTGTAATTAAATTTTATCATTCTCTAGCGTGTGGGGGCTATTTCTTATAAAAAAGACAACTATAAAAATCTTACAAAGTGGATTTTACTAGCCCACCATGTTCAAGGACTCATATGCATTCTGCAAGACTTATGAAAATTTTCAAAAGTTAGGATCTATTTCAAAACATCACATGATGCCTTTAAATCCTATTCTTGTCATTGAGATCTTTGACTGTTGGAGTATAGATTTTATGGGTTCATTTCCTCCATTATTTGGTTTCTTTTACATATTAGTCATAATAGATTATGTTTCAAAATGGATAGAGGCAATTCCAAGTCGAAACAATGATCACAAAACAGTGATAAAGTTTTTGAAAGAAAATATTTTGAGTCGATTTGGAGTCCCTCGAGCCATAATAAGTGATGGTGGAACACATTTCTGCAACAAGCCATTTGAGTCTTTAATGAAGAAATATGGAATCACACACAAAGTTGCCGTTATTAGAGTCTTTAATGAAAAAATATGAAATCACACATAAATTTGCCACTGCTTATCACCCTCAGACAAGTGAACAAGTAAAGCTTGTTAATAGGAAGATCAAACAAATCTTGGGAAAAAATTGAACCATAATAGAAAAGACTGGTCTTTAAGACTTAATGATGCATTTTGGGCTCATTGAACTGTTTATAAAATATCATTAGGTATGCCACCTTATAAACTAGTCTATGAAAAACCTTGTCACTTACCTGTAGAACTTGAATATAAAGTTTATTGGGTTATTAAAACTTTCAATTCAAACCTTAATGATATTAGTCACTTGTGAAAATTACAAATAAATAAGCTTCAGGAAATAAGAAATGATACATATGAAAATTCAAGAATTTATAAAGTAAGAATAAAAGAGTTTCATGACAAGAAAATACTGAGAAAAATATTCAATATTGGTTAAAAAGTCTTGCTTTATAATTCTCGACTCTATTTATTCCCTGAAAAAATAAGATCAAGATGAAGTGGCTCTTTTATTGTGAAACATGTGTATCCATATAGGGTCTGTGATAAAGAATGATAATGTTTTTAAAGTAAATGAACATTGTTTAAAAGTTTACTTTGATAATTTTTCATTGAAAATGAATTTATTGAATTGAGTAATCCTGTATATAAAGATTAATTTTTTGCTTCACATTGTTTTTGTGTTTTTTTTCTGTGATTTTTGTTTTACTAATTTCTCTCACCCCGATCAAATGGCAGATAACAGTACTCCGTGACTTAAACCGGTTCTTTCAGTTTCTCATAATAACTTATATATGTCTATATATTTATGCAATTCTTTGCTTTTTCCCCTTTCTTTGAATCTCTCCTCCAATTCTCATTTGAAAATGGACACCACTCTTGAAAAATTAAAAAAAGTATATTCTCATTCTGCCTCAGAATGTGATTACAAACATTTACCGTGTTAAATGTGCAAGATTAAGGTTGTTAATGAATTATGAAATTCCTAAAGATATTTGCTTGCTAATTGAAGCAAAGGTCTGATTATCAGATGAGTCCTCCAATTCTTTCATTTCATACATGCCTGGAATAGATAAAGGCACTTTTACGAAGAAACATCGTGCAAAATAGTCTATCACAGATGTGCTAGATGGACTCGTAATACAATATGTCGTTCTTAAGGAATGATATCTGTAAACCGTGAAGATAAAATACAATTCATTAAGGATGGCCTGAGTAAGGAGTCTT
>NW_011500135.1:167924-168108 GCF_000495115.2 Populus euphratica
AGATGTGACCCACAATTACAACTACCTGTATATATACATGCTTTTTCAATAAAATAAATAAATAAAATAAATAAAGAGAGACAAAGAGTATAAGACTCCAGCTGGCTTACATATAGGTGGTATGATTGTATTTTCAATTTCACATTTATAAATTCTTCTCTTCCTTCCCTTCATTTCTACTCAA
>NW_011500135.1:168753-168989 GCF_000495115.2 Populus euphratica
TTGCATTGTTATCACTTAATTCTACTCATATACTCATTTAACAAGTATTCTTAAATCTTTAATTTCATACACACACTTTAATATATAATTATGACTTGCACATTGGATTATTACATTATTTATGTTATTTTGTTAAAAAGTTAACTAAGAAAAAGGGATAGTATATAATTTGCAAAAAAAAAAAAGCAATGATAATAAAAACATAGATAAGTTTGGTTTCGTAGCCACCTTAACAT
>NW_011500135.1:169477-169671 GCF_000495115.2 Populus euphratica
TTAATGAGAGTTTGTTTATCTGCATAGATTAATGGAAGTTGAATGATGAATGCCTTACTTTTTAGAATTTACAAATTATTGTTCTATTTCAATGCTTTGATTACTAGGGACTAGTAATAAGCTAGTTGGGGAGTATGATTAGTGCTTAAAAATGCATTTTTATTAAGGTTTTATATCATCATTTTGCACTTGAA
>NW_011500135.1:169868-204203 GCF_000495115.2 Populus euphratica
GAAGCTTAGAAAAGAGATGCTGGTTTAGTCCAAACTGGAACATTGTTCAGTAATTGGATCATAACTAGAGCTGTAAAACTTGAATTTAGGTTTGCGTTATATGAATAGAAAGCTAAGATATAGGCCTAAAATTTTCATGGGAAGGCAAGACTCAATTCTACTGTTTAGAAGTCCAAATCTTAGCAATAACGTAGAAGTCTGAATATATCCTATAGCCTAAATACTATTCAGTGTTTAGCCCATATCTCGAGTTCTAGAAGTCACAAATCATTAGTTTCCAATTTTGGCCTATAAAAGGAGGCATATGCCATGTATTTAGGCATCTTGATTTTTAGATCAAGATCATACTCTTGCTCTCTCTTTATTGTAATGCTTAAGTTTTGCTTCTATTAATCTCTTGTTTATGCTTCTCATTTCTTTTCCTTTACTTAGTTAACTTTTATCTTATTTATGTTCTTATTTTATTTATTTATGTTTTTCTTTTTTATTATGTTTAGTTTAGTTTATTATGTTAAGGTGAAAATGTTACACTAATGGTATAAAAATAAGTATAGTGTAAACTCAATATGGATTTTAATGTTTGATACTAACATATTTTATATTTTTTATCTTGTTCACTTTTAATACTTTGCTTGTTAAATTTTTAATGTCGATTTATGTTGTATAACCCTTAGTACAACAAATACTCGACACTTTTATAGCCTAAACCATATGGTATATCTGACACTTGTGCTATGAAAAAAACATGATTTGTTGTTAATATAAGTTATAATCATGGATGCCTGACAACATTTACAAATATTAGCATTATTTAAATAAGATAACTAATGTAATCATGTTGATAATTTATAATCCGATTGGAACCTCCTTTGTTTGTGGTTTTCAGTTGAATAATAAGAGCTTCTACTATACTTGTTTGAAGTACCATTAGTGGATCCTCTAATCTTTAATTTATTTTTATCATTGTTTAATCCTCACATTGATCTTTCATCTTAAAGTTCTCATCAACTTCTTTATTATTGTTGTTGTTGTTGTTTATAATTTATACAATTAACTTCCCTATGGTCAATCCTAGTCTTGTCTAGTTATTTATTACTTCAATACTCCTGCACTTAGGATAATAAATCAATCTTTTGGTTGTGTCAGATATTCTTATTGGTATCGAGCACCCAATCTAAGGAATTTATGGCCTTGCATCAACACACGACTCATCTCACCGAGAAATATGAGCAACTATTGACATGAACAAAAGATTGATGTCTTCTCCCAATTGCAAGAGTGTCGAAGTAATAAATAACTCAGCAAGACTAGGGTCGAACTACAGGGAGGTTAATTGTACAAATTATAAATAAATACAACAACAACAATAATAGTAGTAACACTAATATTAATAGTAATAAGAATATTAATAATACTAATAATAATAATAATAATAATAATAATAATATTAGTAGTAGTAGTAGTAGTAGTAGTAGTAGAATAAGAAGAAGAAGAAGTTGATAAGAACTTTGAGATGGAAGATTAACGTAAGGATTAAACAATGATAACAACAAATGTCAAGGTTAGAGGATCCACAAATGGTATGTCAAACATGTATAGTATAAACTCTTATTATTCAATTGGAAACCACACACAAAGAAGGTTCCAATCAAATTATAAATTTTTAACATGATTATATTAGTTATCTTATTCGATTAATGTTAATTCTTGTAAATCTCGTTAGGCATTCATGATTATAATTTATGTTAACAACAAAGTTAAAATTGAGAACTATTGATTTGATAACTAATTGATGAGTGGGTGACCAACTCTTGACTTGGTGACAATCTTTATCTTCTCTTGTCTACCCAAAACATCATTGATGACATTAAAATTAAAACCATTTAAAAACATAAAAGTTATAGAAAATTATCTCAGCTTTCCAGGAAAAAAAATGAAAGTTATTCAGACTTCTAGAACTCTAGATATAGGCCAAACACTGAGCAGTGTTTGGGCTGCAGGACAAGACAGATTCAGACTTCTTCATTATTACTACAATTTAAACTTAAAAATGGCCTTATTAAATCTTTGAAAGGGCCTTATTAAGCTCCATATGAAGGTTGTAGGCCTATGTCTTACCTTTCCATCTTTATAAAGTAGACCGAAATCCAAGATCTACAGCTGCAGCTATGACCCAATTACCAAACAGTGTTCCAGTTTGGACTGCACCAACATCTCTTTTCTAAGTTTAGCCATCTCTTTGTCCTTTCAATTTCAGTTCTTAAACTCATCAGTCAATCCTTTCATTTATGTGATAGACCTACATTTAAAATGAACATTTACCATAAATTAAAGGTATCTTATATTATTAGATATGTTAGTATAAAACATACTTTAGTTAAGGAGTTATTGATACTTCAAATGCAAAATGTTGATATAAAACCTTGATAAAAATACACTTTAAGTACTAATCAACTATCAACGAATTATGAACAATAGAAGGCTCATCTCACCGAGAAATACGAGCAACTCTTGGTGAATTATGAACAACTTCGTCAAATGGTTATGAACTTGACATTATAGAGTGATGTTACCCGTGTGTCCTCTTTTTAGTTTTATGATTCCGGAAACAATCAGCCTCCTCCTCCTCCAGCTCTGTCATTATGCTAATTTAATATTTTTTTGAAAACACATTCAATTTGTAATGATTATTATTTAATTTAATTTTTTTATTTTTTATGTTTAATAAAATTTTATTTGCATAATTGGTTTTTTTACTATTTATTTTTTAATTTTATATTATTTATTCTAAATAATTTTTTAAAAAAAATAAAAATACACACCGATGAATTTACAGACGGAATGTATCAGCTAGCATTTTACAGAGAGCGAAATGCCACACTCACCGATGAATTTACAAACGGATACAATCCGTTGGCATTTTACAAAGAGTGGTGAAAATGCCACACTCATCGACAACATTGCAGATAGAGAGAGTCTGTTGGTATTTTATCAAGAGTTGAAAAGTATTTACTGGATATACCATTATCACCGATAGAATAAAGTCGTCAGTATATTTTCAGCGAGAATTTTTTTGGCATGTATTTTCTGTTTGTAAAACCATCAACAATATTTTTTTTTATTGACAGAGTTAGCAGTAAAATGTTGTATTACAGACAAAAAACATGCTAACAGACACTTTCCATTAGTGATTTAGTTGATAAAAAAATTACCGACGGGGTCTAAATCTTACACCAACGGATATAATGATTCTTTGCCTCTATAGGGATCTTATCACTAAGACTCAAATGTTGAACACTTTTATTTATGTCATCAAGAGTCTTAATAATTTTATCATTCTAAGCTTTCTCAAAGGCCACATATGAATGGATTCCTCAAGACAAAGTATTCTATTATATAACTGTTATTGTTCCTCTGACAGCTTAAACAATCAATCGATTTAGATTGGTTAAGCTAACCAGTCAACCAGCTTCTACAGAATTCTTATGTGTTCATCACTAATGATAAGCGGTTAACCAGTTCATGTAAAATTCTAGATTTTAATATTTTAACCTAGGTGAATTCTTCTAATCATCTATCTTAAATTTTATCATCAATCATTTAATGTTTACAGAGTGAAGTGTGTGAGTTTATTTTAATTGTACTATCGAGTAAGATATACATTTGTACACTAAAATGAGCATTTATTCTAAGTTTTCATTTTGCTTCCTTTTTGGATTTCCTGATTGATTTCTTTATGAAATTCATCATGCTTGTTTACGTGTGTTATTCATACAAAATTTAATTTATTCTCAACTAGGCATATTATTAATTTATTTTTTATTTTATTATTATCAGTTTGTCCTTAAATTACGGATGTCTTGCTTCTCTTTTTTATTGTTTGCCTCTTGCCTTGATGTTTCTTCCATTGATGTGGGTGTTGCAATCTGGGAATTTCCTTATGAATTCTGGGTTGTCCTGGTGGTTCGCGGGTATTGCTTTTAATTCTGCTCTACCAATATGGTATGCTCCTTGTTGTTGCAGGCGTGTTTTAGTCTATGGAGATGCGTGTGTTGGCTAATACAATAAGAGAATGAATATCCTGTTTTTAGTTCTCTTGCATGTGTTGTTTTCTTATAGATGTTGTCAAGTGTGAACTCTAAAACCAGTGACATAGAATGGTTGGATGTCCTTTCTTTCTCTCTCTCTCTCTCTTTTCTTTTAGGTGGTCTTCGGTTGTATAAAAACATAAGAAATGAGTGAAATATGTTGTTCATTCAAATATACAATTTGGGTTTTCTTACAAGCCTTGAATTCTTATTCTCAAATTAGGTAAATGGATGTCTGAGATTTAGAAACACTCTAATGAAATAAAATCGTCCTCCTTAATCATAGTGGTATACTAAATTAGGTAATGGAATGTATAGCATGCCGAGAAGAGATTTTTTGTACTAGAGGTTTGAGGTGCCCGTGTTAGATCCTTGTTAACTACGTAATTTGTTGGGTCATCCATCCTTCCTCCACCCTTATTTCTATCCTTCTTGCCTTTTCTATGCAAAGGAACATCCTCCTCCAATCTTTGCTTCCCAATATCTTCCCATGGTTTCTTCACATTGAAGGTTGCAAAAATAGCAGCGTTGATAGCAGCCAACATGTGAAAAATCATTGTTTAAAACCCGAATTAGCCTGGCAAATCAACCCTGCACCCGGGCCTCACCCCAGGTCACCTCCTTCCTTGGGTTTTAAACCTATAATTGTCGCAGTGAAAAACAAAAACGTGTAGTGCTGGTTCCCTTTTTTCAAAACTAATGGCATAATATGACTCATTCGAAACCATCATCAGAGTACAAAAGAAAGTTAAAAAAAAATAAAAATCTAATGATTTTTTTTAGTTTTCCTTCATGTAACAGGTAACAGCATTGGGGGGATGGGACAAAGCAATAGAGAGAAAAAGCACGAGCAATTTATTTGTTTATATGTTTCAGAAATATTTTTAAAAAAAATTAAATTTTTATTATTTTTTTATTAACTTCAAATTAATATATTTTTAATATTTTCAAACTATTTTGATGTATTAATATCAAAACTAATTTTAAAAAAATAAAAAAATATCATTAATATATATTTTTACACAAAAAAACTATTTAAAAAATAATCACAATCATATTTCCAACCAAACACTAAACTGCAGCCAAAAACACAAAGGATGCTGTACCCGGGAGCTCCAGAACTTCAGAAAAGGAATAAAAACAAAATCTCGGTAGTCAGCGGCCCTAAGAGGTGCCACTGATTCCCCCAATATACTATACAAAAACCATATTTTCCCTGCATCCAAACCATAAAAACACGTGCTGCTAACTTTCCCATCGCAACAAGCTTGTATTTTAGGCAATTTTCCCATTAATGGGTGATCATGCAAGTAAAATGATTGTAATTTAAACCTGTTGATACAGCATTAAATCAAAGTAATTTTCAGATGAAATTTGCTTAAATGCATCATGACAAATTTTGTTCTGTAGTTTTTTTTATATAAGGAAACAAAATAACCTTCCCTGTACAAAATGGAAAATGTAAAGCTAAAATAATTTTCATATTTAAAAAGATTTAATTTCCTGTTATATTCTTATTAAAAGGAAAATCTCTTATATTACTTTGTAAATCTTTCCTGTATTAAAATTTTTTATATAAATGCATTTATTATTCATTAATTTATTTCCCCTATAATACCGGTCTATGAACCTGGTTAAGTATAAATATAGCTTTGAAGGTTGGACTCTCTTGAAAACATTTTACATTGTTGATGAAGTCTAAATCATCTACAGGATTGTTAAAGGTAGATTTTGTCTGCTCTTTTGGCTGCCAATATTTCAGCTCAGCTCATCTAGCTTGTAGTTCTTCTTCTTTTAACTCTTAAATCTTTATTCATGAAAGAAACACAGCTTTGTTTTTGTCAAGTGTTTTCTCTTTTTTCTACCATCTATTTAGCTAACAAGCTCCTTTTTTTTCTTTTTTTGATACTTCGCAAGCAGAAACTCCAGCTTGAAGACTGAACAGCAAAGATGGACGTGATGTTTGGTATCTTAATCTCAGTTGCTATAATCCTGGTTTCCACACTTCTTTTCTGGGTGTGCCGATGCATCGTTAATGAACCTAAGGAAGCAGCAAAAAAGATAGCAGAAGGTGTTAAGGATCTCACGGGTCAAGACCCCCCAGTGTAACCATCAAAGGGATATAATGACCAGCTTCGTGCCTCTCATCCCATGGATACAAGGCACTAACAGGTCCCTAGTTAATTAATATCTTCAAAATTTAGTTGGAATGGAGTCGTTGGTGTTTAAGTTGTGACTGTGGGGCTTTTATTTGGTTCCCCAAATTTTCATCGGAACTTTTGCATTGAATCAAGTTAATTTTCATATCAAATTTGTTTACATATATTATAAAATCTCATTCAGTAGCTTTCTTTTCTATCCTACTGAAAGATAAGTTTAATATCAAACAATGCATATATATGTGACAATCCACAAGATATGCTAGTTGAGAAGGCATACCCAGAAACAAGTTTTAAGCAGGAAACCCAAGCAGTTACTTACCACTGCAATCCCAAGCGGACAATTTCCTCACAGTTCCTACTTTCTGTTGTTAATGTCAGTTCCTGGACTTGATCAACACATTCACCAAAATTTTCATCACATCTTTAGC
Organism: Populus euphratica; assembly: GCF_000495115.2. Classification (NCBI taxonomy): domain Eukaryota; kingdom Viridiplantae; phylum Streptophyta; class Magnoliopsida; order Malpighiales; family Salicaceae; genus Populus; species Populus euphratica. Next base: position 176,547 of record NW_011500135.1, read on the forward strand.
AATCTCAGCTCTTCCCTCTTACTTCTTCTTCTCTGTTTTCGACTCTGTAAATAAATTGTTTTGAACATCGTGAAAAAAATAAGCAAATTTAAGAGCATCATAGCAAGCCCCTGACCCATATCCTACCTATACATAACTGGCAACTGGTTTTGAAAACTTATATATTAACTTCACAAATGGTTGTCCTCGTTCTCAATTATTAGTAACTAAATTTCAAAACCATTTCAGACAAATTAGCTAAATGACTAGACACCAGGTGGGGAAACCATGTAGAACCCCATCAATCATGTCTGCATGAAGAAACTTTCTAGGAGTAAACTAATGGATCCCAACTGCATGTCAAGTAAACAGCAACAGAAATGGCAAGGATAAAGCTGTGTTTGCTTTTAGAAATCAATTTTTCAATTCTCTACTCTGTTTTTCATCTTTCTATAATCATCTCTCAAGAAAACTTGTTTACCAACAAATAATTTTCTAAAATATAGAACAAGGGCCGCATTTGGATTGTTTCTAAAATAAAAAGTTATGGAGATTGAATAATTGGTGAGCCAAACATGGCCCTTGTTTTCTGAAGTTGAAAATTAGGGAAACAGCACGTAGCAGTTTCCAGTTTACTAAGAAAATTGGGAAAATAGAACACTGTTTCCAAGAAAACAGTAACTAGTAACATGTCATCCACAACTTTCTATTTTCTAGGGAAAAAAAAGAGAAATCTGAAAACTTTTGCACAAGTAAACATGACCTAGATTTTTTTCTGGAGTCCAAATAGAAATCCACAAGGTTGTCTGAAATCAAATATATGCATGTGAAAGTAGCCTGACGACTTTTAAATGTCATAAAGAATATCTTGTATAGAGATCAGTAACTAGTCAACACATAAAATCAAACTTAGCGAGAGACTAGTGAAATAAAACCAAATATTGAGAGAACTAAACAAATAGAAGACCATGCAGTACCTTCTAACTGGAGAACATTCATCATTCTTGAGTGTTTTCTGCCCAAGCTCCAGCTCTTCATCAAGCATTAATGTTTTGGCAAATCCAGCACTTCCTTTGGAGACACTGATTGTGTCATCTTCCTCAGCATTCTCTCCAGCTTGGCCCTCAGAAGCCTGAGCTTTCAGTGACACTGCCTGCTGAGAAGATGCTGGAATCCACTTTGACCAATTATCTCGTTTCCGAACCTTGTCACCCTATTGATACAATACCAACAACAAATGGGAAGACAATTAGAACAAAGAAATAAAGAGTGAAAGAAGAACCATAAGTTGTCAGTCTATCCAACAATTCCAGTTACAATGTTGTATTATAGATGGCTATAACATTAAGCACTTGAAACTTGTTCATTTACTAACAGACTCAAGCACCTTAGGCTCCCAAGTTCCAGGCTATCAATGTGGGCTCCACTCAATGCTAAACTATATTTAAAGAAATACCCCCCAACATGTTCTCATTCACATAAACAGATTGCAGAACATTTGCCAATATTCCATCACAAAATTGGCTGAAACTGACACAACTAGGAAACAATTTCAGCTACATTTCAAACTGGCTAAAACCACATCTCAGGAAAACAGTGATGAACTTTTAGAAGGCCATGGAGGTCAGATTGATTAATCATAAAGTCAGAACATTGGACCATCCAAAGAGATCCATTGTTTCAACAATTTAGACAACTTTTTTTGTCTGATATGTCAATCAAAAATTAATAGGGAAGAAAATATCCATTTATCAGAACACATTATTGATTGATAGACTAGAATCCCATCACAAAATTTCAGATCCATCCCAGCCACGATGCACCCACATTAAGAAGCAAAAAGTCAGTTGGTGAGGAGAAATCAGACCTTCACTTCTATAGAGCCAGAACACTTCAGCGCATCAAGGATAAAAGATATGTCCACAGTCATTTTCTTAACCTGAGATACAAAATATCACATGCATTACTCCAATAAATTCTTCAACTCAAGATATAAAGGAAGTGGATATATATTGAGTAATATAGCATAACAACTTTACATGCAATATTGAATGAAATAACAGACACCTAAAAAAACTTTAAATAGAATAAGATCACACACAGCGCTACATGTATGAATACCAAATAGCATTCAAAAACATACCCTTTTAAATTCAGCAATCGTGGATACCGGAACCCATCCTTGATCATCCATTAAGGATATTAGATAATGGTCATTCTTGAGATTTTCATCGCTGTCATAAAGATGTAAAACAGTTACCACATAATTGAGCCATTGACCAACCTTTTGCAGTCAGTTCACTATAAAAAGTTTCAAAGCCATATTTTGGGGTTTTCATTAAAAGGCTTGGTTGCTATTGCTCTGGTTATAAGTGTATGGATGTACAGACAACACTGCCATCCAACACTAATGATAACAATTATTTAGCCATAAAAAGGCCACGATACTCGAAGTAACTTGTCGTAAGTTGGACTTATGAATACCATCCGAACAATCATATCTTTGATAGTCCAATTTAGGCTTAGCAAGTAGATCCCTTTTCCTTTATAAATGTGTATACAAAAGGTCAAATTTAATGATGCTGAAGAATCATGATAACAGCATCTTAAGGATGATGGTGATTTTCAGCCTCACAGTCATTTGTGGCAATTTTCAACCCATTATGTGTGGAAAGAGATAATACAGAAGGGAGTAACTTTTTAACATTCCTTACCTGAAATAATACTCTATTTGTCCTGCAATGCTAGCCCTCAAAGCTATTGTCTCTTGGGGAAGCACAGAAGCCCCTGAATTAATTGGATATGGAACAAAACAGGAAGGTTGAGGTCCCCTAAGAGAGCCTGGAGGTGCAACTGATACGTAGCATATAGGTGGTGGTCCTGTACAACATGAAGAGGTCATATTGAACAGCACTTAATTTGACAGAAAAGGATTTCAAAAACCATAGGGAAAACCAGGAGCTGTACAAGAAACAGGTTACATCCTCTATGAGCAGAAAAGCATATATTACATAAATGTAGGTGAATGTCATTGTGCAAAAAAAGAAAAAAGAGCAACTAGCACTGATATCTTGAGTAAAAGCACTTGGCATCAAAATAAAATAATTACCAGGGAATGTTGGACCAATCATGTACCCTGGAGGTGCGGCCAAAAAAGGTGGCCTTACCAATGGCCTTGGTCCCATAACCTGTTGCAGCGGGATGTTATCTCTGGACCCAAATGCCCGTTGATGATGCCATGTTGGATTCAAATGGCCACCAGAGTCTTGCATGTTAGGTCTTCGATTTGGAAAGTTAACAGCATAAGCATTGGGATCCCCTCTGGGTGGAGGCTGGACATTTATAGATGGAGCGAAAGGTTGCATAGGGGGTCCCGTCTCTGATCCAGACTTTATCAAATGAGTTTCAACTGTGGGAAAAGATGCAGGGCCAGGTTGATATGGATAGCCAGAAACAGAAAAGTGTGGGGGAGGTGCCATAGCTGGGAAAACTGGTGACATGGCTGGTTGTTGGTAAGGGAATGGCATGGAGAAAGGAGGTGCCCCATTAGGATTGCGCTTAGATCCTGATTTTTTATGTCTTGACGATGCATGTTTATTTGATGTATTTGTATATCCAGATCCATGTGATTTATGCTGCCCAGCTGATCCCTGGGCAAACCATAAAAAGGGAAAATGATGTTCCACAATCCAATTAAGTTCACTAAGCAATTTGCCCATCAGAAAGAAAACAGCTGGTATAAGAGTGGAAAAAAGTAAACTTGGCAAACAAGCTGCAGGAAGGTAAAGAATTCATCTTTGAAACTCCATGTTGGTAATAACCATAAAACTTGTTGCATTCCTATTTTTTATCCCAGATAACAACCAGCTTTTTAAGTATGCTTTTGCAAGCAAAACAAGTTTTCACAGGACCATCAGATACCCTGTAATGGGCCTTTCAGCATCATAAAGATATCTGCGTATATATTAGGTTTATGGAACTCTAGCTCTATTAATTACATCATAACCAGACAAAATGCATCTTACAACCAAAAAACAAATGAATCATGGTAACTTTCCAATAAGTTATGCCACAACATCAAACATAAAACAGAATTTGACATGATTTAGATCGTGTTTATACCTGCAAAACTTTTCAGATTTTCAGAAAGTTTCGAAGAAACGGAAATGGGTTACTGAATTGTTTTCTCAAGAAGCCTGGTTTTTTAATCCAATTTCTGCAAAACAAAACTTTTTATAGTTCTCCATTTTTCTTTCAGGTGTGAAGGAAAAGCTTGTTTCCAGCATTTGTGTCTCTCAAGAAATAAGTTAGTCAATTTTTTTAAATTCCAGCAAATCATTTCCTATTTCAGCAAGTACACGCATGTTCATCTTTAACAAAGAAATGAATTGGAAAATGGTGGTAAAAAATGCAAAATGAAAAATCAGAGCCCTCTTTTTCATCAAATCATATTACTATACACCAAAAAGAAACCTCCACAATGACTGCATGGAGGATACTATTTTGTGAAGTAATCATCAATAGCCCGTGCTCAATGCTCTAGTATTGTTTAAATATAGAGATAGCATACATTTATATAAAAAATTTTCCTGCAACATTTCCATTGCTAATGTTAGATTTATGTCCTTCTGAAGCATGATACTATAGATTTATTTCTGGACAGAAGTGGCGCCAAATAAAAATACTAAAAATCAATGACTCGCCATGGCTTTCCACTAATTGATCAAATCTCTCACTCCTATACAAAAATATCCCATTAGAATCCCTGACACCAAAACAAAAAACATTTCTTTATCTTTGTTCAAACTACTAGTAGTCGTCAAGTTCACACTTCTTCTTAACCTACAAATTTCATTATCATTAACTATTATCATATCATCAAATTCTCTTATCCTAAGCTTTTTTTACTCAAAGCTTAACTTCCCTTAATAATTTAAAGCCAAATCTTCACTATTAATCTGTAATATTAACACAAATATCTTACATGAATTTAAAAGCTTCGTTATTTTTATTTTTATTTTTCTTTTCAATCCACAACAAGCTCAAAAGCATTTCAGCACATACCTATAACTTCAATTTTACTAGCAAAAAAAAGAAAGAAAGAAAGAAACATTTTTAATAAGCTTCCTTTTGAAACTTTATTTCTTTCCCTAAAAAAATTAATTTCACATTAAATTTCTTCATTTATTTAACAGGAGAAAAAAACTAATAATACCCGAGGTGAAGCTGCCGGTGGCGCAGCCTTATCACCACCGCCAGCAACCATCAATGGCAGCTGCGGCGGCGTCTTAGAAGCAGAATCAGTCAGCTTCGACCGATGTTGTTGCTGTTGTTGTTGAGCATCAGAAAGAGCAGGCCAAAACTCGGCGGCGCCCATCACCGGAGCATCAGCGACCACCGGAGACTTCCACGGCGACTTCGGTCCGACCGCACTACTATTTTGATCATCTCCACTCTCATTTTCCGCCATCACCATAACACTACTACTCTCTATCTCGCACGCGATCACAGTGATTAAAATCCCTAATTAGAGAGAAGAAGGAAGAAATGTACAGTGGCAAAGTTGTGATTATTGAAAAAGTGAGGAGTGAAAAGGAAAGCAAGTGAGTGAGGAAAAAGAAAACAGGAGGAGAAGACGACAGCAGCTTCTGCGAGCGTGTTGTTGAGGTTGTTTATACAGTGGAGCGGGGAAAGTAAAAGTGGTGTCTTTTCTCACTGTTTCCAGGGATTTTTTTGACAGAACATGGAGTGTTGCGCCGGAGTGGAAGTAGAGAATAAAGTGTGTAGATAGCAAGAATAGGGTCCTTGTTGTCTTTCGGCTAAAACTGAACTGTTTGTCAACGGGCAAAGTGACAAAAGATACACGCTCTGAAACCCTAGGTTTGGAGTTTAAAACTTTGACGTGGTTGGGATGGGCTGTGCTTGGCTAGTATGGGCTGGGCTGAGAAGTATGCTATGGGCTTTTTAATACACTAGTGTTAGTCTTTTATTAACTTAGTTCATTTTAATTTGATTTTTATATAGTTTTTAATCTTTTGAATTCATATTTTTTCATAATTTTATTTTTCAGTACTAAATTTATTAAAAATTAAGTTTTATAATTATTTTTTGATATGCGTTATGTGAGATTATTACGGTCTCATAACTCAACTCATGAATTTTGTAGGTTAGCCATGTAAATTTAGGTATTTTTCTTGTTTTTTTAAATAATTTTTTTAATATCATTATTCAATAGTAATTTGATTGAGAATTGAGTTTTATATTTTTTTTATTTTTTTTCTATAAAATTATCTCAATCTTTTTATCCATGTTTGACAAGATAACCTAATTGATTCAAATCATTTTTTATCTTCTTTTTATTTGTTTTTAATTTAATCATTCAATATATGATTAATTAGGAATTAGATTTTATAATTTTTTTATTTATTTTTCTATGAGTGTTATCTTAATCTTATAACTTAAGTCGAGAATTAGATTGGTTAACTTGAGTTTTTTTTATCTTTTTTTTAAGTTTAGTTTTTTTTTAATTTTATTTTTTAATATTAGATTGATTGAGAATTAAGTTTTATAATTTACTTCAGTTTGTGTTATATGTTATATGAAGTTATTTTTGTTTCATGACTTAGTTCACAATGTAGTCAGTTGACTCAAGTAGTTTTTTATGTCATTTTTTAATTGATTTTTTTGAGTTTATCCTTTAACATTAAATTGATTGAAAATTAAGCTTCATAATTTATTTTGATTTGCTTTTTATGAATTTATCTAATTAAATAAAGTAATATTTAATCAAAATGTAACTAAGATTTAGATATTTTACACCATAAAAAAAATAAATGGGAAAGAAAATGGGAAAAAGCATGAAGATCAATTCCAAAAAACTAAATGTTAAAAGATAAAATTAAAAAGGATTTAATTTTTAAAAAAAATCTAAAAAAAATTAAAGTCAATTTATACAAACCACTTAAACTCGTGACCATAATTAGAAAACCAAGACAGGCAACGTAAAAGGTAGACAAAAAACACATAGAGCAAAATGCTCAATAAAACAATGCTAGGTTATGATTTTGAAAAATAAACATTAAAAAAATATAAATCAATTTAAATTGATCCGTTAATCTCATGAATATGGGTATAGAAGAGATAACCCTATAGAAAAAGAAGAGAAGCAAATATACAAGCATGAAGACCAATTTAAAAAATCAATTGTTCAATGATAAAATTAAAAATATATATAAAGACCTAAAAAATACCAAAATCAACCTGTGTTAACTTTCAAAACCTGTGATATTGGTCATAAGGCTAAGGCTAAACTCATGAAAGGCCCATTTTTTTTTATAAAAAACAAAACACTAATGTTGAATTTTAAAATTAAAAAAGAGAATAAAAAAAATATATGTTGACCCAGTTTAACTTTCTAAACTAATGAACCAGCAAAAATGGTAAATTCAATCCCTAGCAAATTAAACATTGAATTATGAAACCTAAAAAAAAACAATTACACCTCATAAACTAAAAAAATATGGGTGAAAACAAAAACAAAAATAAAATAAAAAAAGGGTAACCAATTTTATTTTTTTTAAGGGTCAAATTGAAAAGATAAAAAAACTCAAAAGAATGATGACTAGATTAAAAACAAAATAACACCTTATAAACTTAGATTAGAGAATAAAATTTAAAATCAATAAAAAATTTATAAAAAAAAACGATAAGAAAATAAGAAATCAAAATAATAAGGACCAAATCAAAAAATAATAATAATATATAGCAAATTAGAATTTAAAAACTAAATTGAAAAGAAATAAATTTTTTTATAAAAAGATCAAGAACAAAATTTAAAAAAAAATAAAGATTGAAGTTAAAATATCAAAAGCAAAAAAGGCTTACTTACACTTTTTAGGAGAAGAGAGTAGAGGACAAAAAGGATCACCGATGACAAATTATTATGCTAGCGCCAATACATGCCACACTAGAAGAAAAAAACGTAACAATGTTTCTATTAAAAAGATTGAAAAGGCATGTTTGACTACCAGAAAACACCACATTCTTTTCCCAAAAAACATGGGTGCCTCACACGTGCTAGCACGTGATTATCATATGTTTGCACCTTTTTCAATTTTAATATTAATTAATCAACCCAAAATACTAATTTGCCTTCAATAATTTTAAAAATAACAAAAAAAAAACTATGTAAAAACATGGAATAACTCGTAGACTAATGATTTTTCAAGTCCGGAGAAAAATATGTCTTTTCATTGTATATAAAAATAAAACAAAAACTAAAATATCCTAAATAACCATATTATAAATCTTTGAAATTGAAGGTAAATAAGTTATTTGATTGTTCATAAAAAAATCATAAATATCCCTGTCAAATAGCAAATTACTATTTGATCAAGAAAAAAAATCAATATACTCACCATAATTACCATATCTGATAGGCATTTTAATTTTTATTATTTGAGAAAATATATTTTTTTATTGTAATAATAAATATATGCACAATATTTTTTTTCTTTTTCTATGCTAAATAAGTGTTTGTTAGTTTAATTTAATTATATGCATAAATAGGCTTTTGTATATCTATCGTCTATCGATACTAGAGGGGTTTACAGTTCGGTTCGATTCGGTCTAAACTTAAAAAACCAACTGAACCAAATTACATTAATTTTATGAAATATTAAACAAACCAGACTGAAAACCAGTTCAAATCAAATTGGTCTAGTTCAATTAAATTTGATTTCTTTTGCAAAAAATAAGGAAACTTAATCCCATCATATATGAGTTTTTTTTTGGATTTTTTTTTAAATTGGCTTATATTAAATTAAGGTTTAAAATTGTCTTTATAAACTAGGAAATTAGAGTTTTTCAAGTTAAATTCAGGTTTTTTAAATGCTAAATGTTTCAAATTAGAATTTAACCTTAAATATATATATATATATATAACAAATACCTGGATCAATGAAACTTTGAATTCACAGCTTGTGAAAGCTTATTATCATAACTTGATTAAATTTGGACTTGAATTAAAATTTGACTGAGATGCAACACTCGAGCTTCCATATCGGTTATTGACTAGATCAATGTTTTTTGAGCTTGTAGAAGCATTTGATAAGAAGATACATGTTTTGTTTCCATCATAACTATCGGCTGACTTATACAACTTCTTTGGAAGCCTATTGATTCAAGTTCACAGCAGATTGAGAATTTCTTTAGGCTAGGTGGCAGCTTACATGCATTATGAGAAAACTGGAAAAGGAAGATTGAGAATTTCTTTAGGCTAGGTGGCAGCTTTTTGTGAGAGGCAAGAAGAGTAAAGTTATGTTATTTGTTAGGGTACTTTTTGTGAGAGGCAAGAAAAGTAAAGTTATGTTATTTGTTAGAATTAGTTAGGTTGCAATTTAATTATTTATATTTCAAAGATTTTTGTAATTTTTGGTTTTTAATGGGTCCGATTTTTTTTGATCCGATTTATGGTTCAAAATCAAAATCGAACAGAATCTATTAAAATTTATGATTTTAAAAATTGGTTTAATTTATTTTTCATTTTTATTTGGTTTTTTTTATTAATTTTTTTTATTTTATCAATTTTATCAATTTATTGATTATTTTAAATACTCTTGTCCAGTCCACTTCATCGGGTGTTGAAAATGTGAATAAAAGGGTCCTTTTTTGTTTTATTTTTATTTTTAAAATACAATACTTTAGTTCCCGAGTTTGTTGTTTCGAATTAGCATTTAAGACTATTTTTTAATGTATCATATTTTTAAGATTGTTTAGGGAAAAAAATTTAATTTTGATTTCTATATAAATTGAATAAAAATTTAATATTAATAATGTGCTCCATCCAGAAAAATATGAAAAACAAAAACCTTATAATCTACATCATAAAAATCATTATCATTTAATTACTTTATATACTTTTTATTTTGAATTTTTTTATTGTTTATCCTTAGTTTTCTTTTATTAAAAGTGTTGATGTTAGGTTTTTTTTTAGTGATGTTTTGAAATTCAATTTTTAAATAATATGAGTATTAGCTTTTTTTGGTGTGAGATCATTTTTAAAATATATTTTTATTTAATTTTGTAATTATTAACGTAAATGCTTGGAAGAATTTGATGATTTAATTTTTGAGTAAAAAAATATCTATTCAGTAAAAATTATAAATGCATTTATTTTTTATTTAACATATTCATGAGTTTTTATTAAAATGATTTTTTTAATTGAGATATACTTTTGATTGTATTTGGATCAGGTCGTATAAAGACAGATACAAAAATAAATAAATTAAAAATGTATATAAAAAACATAAAATAAACATACTTACCCCCCTTCCTTTGCTTTTCCATCTAATAAAAATAACTACATTTTTCGTTAACCGACTTACAATCAATCCATTTCTAGGAAGACACGCCATTGTCTGTCTCCTTCCCGTATAAATACAAAAGACGAAAATCTCTTAACCCTAAAATCCTTCTCTCTCTCTCTCTCTCTCTCTCTGTATCTCCGATACCAAAAAGATGTCCAAGTTTCCATTGTCATGCAAAGATAGAAGAACCCAGAAGAGGATTCAGGGCTTCTCAGAGCTAGAGATAGGCGTGGCTTGGCAACTAGTGCAAATGAGCAGGGATAATTACAAGAATGATAAATCACAACAAGGTTCATGCCAAGGGGATGCGAGTTACAATGACCATGCATTCCATGCCATCTTTAAAGAAGAAGAAGAAGAAGAGAATGTTATTTGCGAGGAAGACGATGATGGGTATCCCAAGAGAAGGAACAAGAGGTTTAGGTCAATTGATCATATTTACAAGGTTACTCAACCATTTCTGCTGGGTGCTCTTGTCCATAGCAAGAAGGTGAAGCTTCCATGTACTTGATTGTATAGCAGATTGCTTGTTTCTAATTCCCTGTAGATCTTTACTTATTCCAAGACCTTTTTGATGTACATAAATAGCACTCTCAATTTTGTGGGTTCTGACCTGTGGAACTTTCACAAAGAGAAAATGCGTGTGTAGTGCGTCCGATGCTAATTTCTTAGAAGGAGAGCCTGAGCCAAATGAAGGGCCGAGCTTGTGTGTTCGCCTTCAAGTCAAAGCCAACTCTCCCTGTGACCTATCCTACCCTACCCTACATCCCAATTTGTCTTCCTCTGAGAGGGTGGCCCTCAAAAGGACCGGTGATTGGATCTCCAGTGCTTGACATGCCATTTCTAAGGTTTTAGCGTGCCCACACTTAAGTCCAAGCTTGAGGGGACATGATTTGACCATCCACAAAAAAAGATGAAAGGGTTGGCTAATTGTATTTGCTCTCTTGATCAAGATTTGAAATCCTCTTGAATTTTGTCCCCGTCCCCCCCCAAAGAAAGAAGACGAAGATGAGGAAGTAACAGCCAATGTTCTAGAACTGAATTGGGTTCTTTTTAAGGCTTGTTTGTTTATAGCAAAAGTTGTTTTTTTTTAAAGTAAATTTTGAAAAAAATGAATTTCTGAAAAATAAATTTTAAGAAAGTATTTTTTAATATTTAATAATGTTATAAAAAAAACTAAAAAATATATTAGTTATGTTAAACTCATGTAAATTTGGTTCATCGTTAACTTCTATTTCCACTCTTAAATTAATTGCGAGATCGGTGTCAGTCCATATCGATCTTGATGGACTGGATCTTTTGCTTCGAAAGCCCACTGCTAGCTAAATTATTAACCCATTCATCTCCAGTAGATTTTCTTGCCTGGTTCTACCTCTAGCTCGCTCCTAACTTTGCTAACCCGCTGCTTGGATTAGCTAATCCTCTGAAACTCTAAAAAAAAGAAGAAAAAAAATTAAGATTTTTTTTTTGGTTATTATATATGGTTTTTTAGACTTGACATGGTGATGAAATAGTATAATATTATTCAGTTTTATCCCAAAAAAATATAAATTAATTTCACTAACATATGTTTTAAGTATTATTTTTTGATATTATATAAATATCTATATAATAATATTATAAAACCCACTAAAAAAATCTTTTCATTACTATTTAATTTACTATACGATAAAAATCCATATCTATCAATATTAGGAGGGAATTTCTTTTAAATATGGAATATATATCTTTCTTTTTTTATTCATTTACAAACTATTGCAGAATTCATGAGAAAAAAAGGTGGAGAAAATAATCTTCCACTACAAAGCCACTTTCCCAAGGGCTTTGAAAAGCTCGATAGTGCTAAATTTGAAAAATTGGGAAAACTTTTTGGAAAGGTTTTGTGAGATTCATACCAGAAGAAGTACAGAAGTCCAAGCTTTTGTTAGGCAAAAACTCGGAGACCAGCATCTTCTAATCTCTTTCAACGCAGCATCCAAGAAGCCTCACTAGATTCCGATGCTGAAGTTCCACGATATGTTTAACTTCATTTTTCAATTCATCAAGTCCTTGTCTTGAATTCTTAGAGAGCCTCTCCACAGCTGTTTCTCGTCCATCTGTAAAGGTTCCCTGCAAATACGTTGTCTTCTGAAAGTTGATTTGCTTAACGAACTCTTCCAATCAGTCATTTTTTTAAAATGGTGGATCCTGGCAGTTCTTTTGTGGAATCGTTTCAAAGAAACTAGCACCAAGAACTCCACTGGGGTCAGGAGCTTATAGATAAAACTCAAAAGAACGATGACTGGATTGAAAATAAAATAACACCCTGTAAACTTCGATTAGAGAATAAAATTGAATGTCAATAAAAATTTTATAAAAAAACCGACAAAAAAATAAAAAATCAAAATAATAGAGACCAAATAAAAAAAAATATATAGCAAACTAGAATTTAAAAACTAAATTGAAAAGAAATAAAACTTTTATAAAAAAATCAAGAATAAAATTAGAAAACAAAGAAAATAAAGACTGAAGTTGAAATATTAGAAGCAAAAAAAATCTACTTGCACTTTTTAGGAGAGGAAAGGGAAAAAAAGGTCACTAACGACAAATCATTATGCTAGCATCAACACATGCTACACTAGAGAAAGAAAGAAAAAAAAACACAACAATGTTTCCATTAACATGATGGAAAAGCATGTTTGACCATCAGGAGACGACACATATTTTTTTCAAAAAATATGGATAACTCACACATGCTAGCGCGTGGTCATCATATTTTTGCACATTTTTCAATTTTAATATTAATTAATCAACCCAAAAGACTAATTTGTTTTTAATAATTTTAAAAATAACAAAAAAAAAAACCTATGTCAAAACATGGAATAGCTCCTAGATTAACGATTTTTCAAGTCTAGGGGCAAATATATCCTTTCATTGTATATAAAAAATAAAACAAAAACTAAAATATCTTAAATAACCATATTATAAATTTTTGAAATAAAAGGTAAATAAGTTATTTTATTGTTTATAAAAAAATCATAAATATCCTTGATAAATAGCAAATTACTATTTGATCAAGAAAAAAAAATCATTATATCCACCATAACTACCATGACTAATAGGTATTTTAATTTTTATTATTTGGGAAAATATATCTTTTTATTGTAGTAATAAATATATGCATAGTATATTTTTTCTTTTTCTATGCTAAATATGTGTTTGTTAGTTTAATTTAATTGTAAGCTTAAATGAGCTTTTGTATATCTACCGATACTAGAAGGGTTCAAGATTTGGTTTGGTTCGGTTTAAACTTAAAAAACCAACTAAACTGAATTACATTAATTTTATGAAATATTAACCAAAACGGATAAAAAACCATTCAAATCAAATTGGTTTAGTTCGATTAAATCCGATTGTTTTGGCAAAAAATCAGGAAACCTAATTCCATCACTTTTTTTAAAAAACAATTAAATAAATATATATATATAAGTAACAAATATCTAGGATCGATTGGTGCAGCTTTAAATTCACAACTTGTGAAAGCTTATTGCCATAACCTGTTTCTAAATTTGGACCTGAATTAAAATCTGGCAGAAATACAACACTCGAGCTTCCATATCGGTTATTGACTAGATCACTTTTTTTTGAGCTTGTAAAAGCATTTGATAAGGAGGTAGATGTTCTGCTTCCATCACGACTATTGGCTAACTTATATGACTTCTTTGAAAACCTATTGACTCAAGTCCACAGCATGCATTGAAAGGAAACTAAGAAAGGAAGATTGAGAATTTTTTTAGGCTAGGCGACAACTTTCTGTGAGAGGCAGAAAGAGTAAAGTTATGTTATTTGTTAGGGTTAACCGGTTAGGTTGCAGTTTAACTATTTATACTTCAAAGATTTTTGTAACTTTTGGCTTTTAGGGGGTTCGGTTTGGTTTGATTCAATTTTTGGTTCAAAATCAAAACCAAACAGGATCTATTAAAATTTATGATTTTGAAAAAAGAATAAAAAAAATAATTAAAAGAATGATACAAAAATTAGATAAAATACTAAGGGATAAAATTAAAAGAAAAAAAAATGAAAAAAAAGGATAAAAAACAAGCAATTAAAAAAATAACTCAATCTGGAAGAAATGAAAAAAAAGGATAAAAAATAAGCAATTAAAAAAATAACTCAATCTGGAAAACAAATGAAATAAAATTTTAAAGGAAAAATTGAAAGAAAAAAAACCAAGAAAAGAATTAAAAATATAAAATCAAGATAATAAGTATCACATTTGAGATAAAAACAAATGATAAAACTTAAAAAAAAAACAATCTAAAAAAAATCAAATGAAAGAAGACTAATCAAAAGAAAGAGGATCATAATTGAGTTGTTTCTCCATTATTTTTTTATGAAAATAATACTATTTTTAATTTTTAGATGAATAAAAAATCAAGTGATTAGCTAGGAGAAAATCATATCCAACACCTATTGATTTTTTTTCTTACCATTTTTTTTATCAAAATAATGTCATTGTTACTTTTGTACAGTAACAAAACTAATTGACCCTTGTAACCCTGGTTATTCGACCTAACCCATGACCTAGGATATGACAATGATTAACTCTCAGGTTGAGTTTTAAAAGCTTGATGAAAAAAATAAACATCAAATACGATATGAAAATTCAATAAAATTAAATAATGAGAGATGAACTTTTCACAAAACAATTAATCAGTAAAAGAACTCGAAATAAAAGGAATGGCAATTATAAGAATGGTGATTAAATTCAACAAAAAAAATCAAATAATTAGGGATTAAATAAAAAAAATCTAATTATAAAAAGATTAAAAGAAAAATAAATAGAAATCAAAAGAATGATAATCATATTTAATTAAAAAAATAAAAAATCATATACCAAATAATTAAATTAATAAATAAATAAATCAAATTTGATACAATTAAAAAATTAAAAACCACTTTACAATTTTTCAAAATCAATACATCTTTTGAGATGGAAAAGAAAAAACAAATAAAGGATAAATTATCACTAAAACTCTTTTAGATGCACCACCTCATCATGTACTTCAAGCACTACTTTGAAAGGTTACCAATAGCCATGAAGAGACATCTATGCATCACATAAAGGGAGCAAGCTCCTCACACTTACAAGCACATGCTCTCCACGCACTAATCATTTTTTTTTTAAATTATAGAAAAGCTATAATACTCTTAATTCCATGAAATAATACAAGAAAACCAATGTTAAAAATATGA
Source organism: Populus euphratica (assembly GCF_000495115.2). Taxonomy (NCBI): domain Eukaryota; kingdom Viridiplantae; phylum Streptophyta; class Magnoliopsida; order Malpighiales; family Salicaceae; genus Populus; species Populus euphratica. The sequence continues at coordinate 192,128 of NW_011500135.1, forward strand.
AAGTACCCGTGGGCCAAAAAAAGTTAGCCTTAGGCAAAATAAAAAAAAAAAAAAAGTTGTTCCTCATAGTTAAGAGAGTAATTATAATGTACAAAATTGTAAAAATTCAAAAATACCCCTTAAACATTGGGTGTGTATATTTTTTTTTCAAGAGCATGAAAGTAATTGTATTATGCAATAAATATATAAAAATGCAATTCTACCTCTAAATGCATGTGTTTATTTTTTTGGTCATTGAATGGCTCATTACTTGATTTTACAATTGATGATGAGTTTTAGTTTTATTTGTAATACGGTGAATGCCTCAACCCTTTTCTATTTTTCTGTGCTCTTATTTTCTTTAATCTCTAGATTTTCTATCAGTCCTTGTATCAGGGTTAAAAAGGCTTACTTTCCACTAAAATCAGTCATAAAGCAAATAGTGACCCGAAATTATCACTTAACACTAATCCTAAAGTATCCTTTCCTTTTCTTTAACAACTGCGATAACCCTAATTGACCAAACAGGATTGAAAACCAATTCAAATCAAAATGGTCCAGTTTGATTAAATTCAATTTTTTTGACAAAAAAATCAGGAAACTTAATCCCATCATATATGGGTTTTTTTTTTTGGATTTTTTAAAATTGACTTACATTAAATTGAGCTTTAAAATTTTCTTTATAAACTAGAAAACCAAAGTTTTTCAAGTTAAATTCAGGTTTTTTAAATGCTAGAGGTTTAAAATTAGAATTTAACCTTAATACACACACACACACACACACACAAGATCGGTGTAGCTTTAAATTCACAGCATGTGAAAGCTTATTGCCATAACTTATTCCTAAATTTAGACCTAATTAAAATCTAGCAGAGATATAGCACTTGAGTTTCTATATCGGTTATTAACTAGATCACTGTTTTTTGAACTTGTAGAAGCATTTGATAAGGAGGTAGATGTTCTGCTTCCATCACGACTATCGAATAACTTATACGACTTCTTTGAAAGCCTATTGACTAAGTCCACAACATGTATATAGAGGAAACTAGGAAAGAAAGATTGACAATTTCTTTAGGCTAGGCGGTAGTTTTTATGAGAGGCAGGAAGAGTAAAGTTATGTTATTTGTTAGGGTTAACCAGTTAGGTTGCAGTTTAACTATTAATACTTAAAAGATTTTTGTAACTTTTGGCTTTTAGTGGGTCTAGTTTGATTTGATCCGATTTTTAGTTTAAAATCAAAACCAAACAGGATCTGTTAAAATTTATGATTTTGAAAAAAAGGATGAAAAAAGCAATTAAAAGAATGATAAACAAAATTAGATAAAAAAATAAAATAAAATACTAAGGGATAAAATTGAAAGAAAAAACAAATGAAAAAATAAGATAAAAAACAATCAATTAAAAAAATAAGAACTCAATTTGGAAAACAAATGAAATAAAATTTTGAGGGAAAAGGGAAAAAAACCAAGAAAAGAATAAAAAAATAAAAATCAAGAGAATAAGTATCACATTTGAGATAAAAACAAATGATAAAACTTAAAAAAAAACAATCTAAAAAAAATCAAATGAAAGAAGACTAATCAAAAGAAAGAGGATCATAATTGAGTTGTTTCTCCATTATTTTTTTTATGAAAATAATACTATTTTTAATTTTTAACTGAATAAAAAATCAAGTGATTAGCTAGGAGAAAATCATGTCCAACACTTGTTGATTTTTTTTTACTATTTTTTTATCAAAATAATGTCATCGTTACTTTTTGTACAGTAACAAAACAAATTGACCCTTGTAACCCCAGTTATTCAATCTAACTCGTGACCTAAGATATGACAAGAGTTAACTCTCGGGTTGAATTTTAAAAGCTTGAAGAAAAAAATAAGCATCAAATACGATATGAAAATTTAAAAAAATTAAATAATAAGAGATAAAATTTCCATAAAACAATTAATCAGTAAAAGAACTCAAAATAAAAGGAATGACAATTATAAGAATGGTAATCAAATTCAACAAAAAAAAATAAATCAAATAATTAGGGATTAAATAAAAAAATAAATCTAATCATAAAAAGATTAAAAGAAAAATGAATAGAAATCAAAAGAATGATAATCAAATTTAATTAGAAAAATAAAAAATCATATACCAAATAATTAAATTAATAAATAAATAAATCAAATTTGATACAATTAAAAAATTAAAAACCACTTTACAATTTTTCAAAATCAATACATCTTTTGAGATGGAAAAGAAAAAACAAATAAAGGATAAATTATCACTAAAACTCTTTTAGATGCACCACCTCATCATGTACTTCAAGCACTACTTTGAAAGGTTACCAATAGCCATGAAGAGACATCTATGCATCACATAAAGGGAGCAAGCTCCTCACACTTACAAGCACATGCTCTCCACGCACTAATCATTTTTTTTTTAAATTATAGAAAAGCTATAATACTCTTAATTCCATGAAATAATACAAGAAAACCAATGTTAAAAATATGAAAGTACCCGTGGGCCAAAAAAAGTTAGCCTTAGGCAAAATAAAAAAAAAAAAAAAAAAGTTGTTCCTCATAATTAAGAGAGTAATTATAATGTACAAAATTGTAAAAATTCAAAAATACCCCTTAAACATTAGGTGTGTATTTTTTTTTTCAAGAGCATGAAAGTAATTGTATTATGCAATAAATATATAAAAATGCAATTCTACCTCTAAATGCATGTGTTTATTTTTTTGGTCATTGAATGGCTCATTACTCGATTTTACAATTGATGATGAGTTTTAGTTTTATTTGTAATACGGTGAATGCCTCAACCCTTTTCTATTTTTCTGTGCTCTTATTTTCTTTAATCTCTAGATTTTCTATCAGTCCTTGTATCAGGGTTAAAAGGGCTTACTTTCCACTAAAATCAGTCATAAAGCAAATAGTGACCCGAAATTATCACTTAACACTAATCCTAAAGTATCCTTTCCTTTTCTTTAACAACTGCGATAACCCTAATTGACCAAACAGGATTGAAAACCAATTCAAATCAAAATGGTCCAATTTGATTAAATTCAATTTTTTGACAAAAAAATCAGGAAACTTAATCCCATCATATATGGGTTTTTTTTTTGGATTTTTTTAAATTGACTTACATTAAATTGAGCTTTAAAATTTTCTTTATAAACTAGAAAACCAAAGTTTTTCAAGTTAAATTCAGGTTTTTTAAATGCTAGAGGTTTAAAATTAGAATTTAACCTTAATACACACACACACACACACACACACACACACACACACACACACACCTAAGATCGGTGTAGCTTTAAATTCACAGCATGTGAAAGCTTATTGCCATAACTTATTCCTAAATTTAGACCTAATTAAAATCTGGCAGAGATATAGCACTTGAGTTTCTATATCGGTTATTAACTAGATCACTGTTTTTTGAACTTGTAGAAGCATTTGATAAGGAGGTAGATGTTCTGCTTCCATCACGACTATCGAATAACTTATACGACTTCTTTGAAAGCCTATTGACTCAAGTCCACAAGATGCATATAGAGGAAACTAGGAAAGAAAGATTGACAATTTCTTTAGGCTAGGCGGTAGTTTTTATGAGAGGCAGGAAGAGTAAAGTTATGTTATTTGTTAGGGTTAACCAGTTAGATTGCAGTTTAACTATTAATACTTAAAAGATTTTTGTAACTTTTGGCTTTTAGTGGGTCTAGTTTGATTTAATCCAATTTTTAGTTTAAAATCAAAACCAAACAGGATCTGTTAAAATTTATGATTTTGAAAAAAAGGATGAAAAAAGCAATTAAAAGAATGATAAACAAAATTAGATAAATAAAATAAAATAAAATACTAAGGGATAAAATTGAAAGAAAAAACAAATGAAAAAATAAGATAAAAAACAATCAATTAAAAAAATAAGAACTCAATTTGGAAAACAAATGAAATAAAATTTTGAGGGAAAAGGGAAAAAAACCAAGAAAAGAAAAAAAAAATAAAAATCAAGAGAATAAGTATCACATTTGAGATAAAAACAAATGATGAAACTTAAAAAAAAAAAAACAATCTAAAAAAAAATCAAATGAAAGAAGACTACTAAAAAAAAAGAGGATCATAATTGAGTTGTTTCTCCATTATTTTTTTTATGAAAATAATACTATTTTTAATTTTTAACTGAATAAAAAATCAAGTGATTAGCTAGGAGAAAATCATGTCCAACACTTGTTGATTTTTTTTTACTATTTTTTTATCAAAATAATGTCATCGTTACTTTTTGTACAGTAACAAAACAAATTGACCCTTGTAACCCCAGTTATTCAATCTAACTCGTGACCTAAAATATGACAAGAGTTAACTCTCGGGTTGAATTTTAAAAGCTTGAAGAAAAAAATAAGCATCAAATACGATATGAAAATTTAAAAAAATTAAATAATAAGAGATAAAATTTCCATAAAACAATTAATCAGTAAAAGAACTCAAAATAAAAGGAATGACAATTATAAGAATGGTAATCAAATTCAACAAAAAAAAATAATCAAATGATTAGGGATTAAATAAAAAAATAAATCTAATCATAAAAAGATTAAAAGAAAAATGAATAGAAATCAAAAGAATGATAATCAAATTTAATTAGAAAAATAAAAAATCATATACCAAATGATGAAATTAAAAAATAAATAAATTAAATTTGATATAATTAAAAAATTAAAAATCATTTTGCAATTTTACAAAGCCAATATACCTTTTGAAATAAAAAAGAAAAAAATGATAAATTATCACATAACTTCACCACCTCATCATGTACTTCAAACACCACTTTGAAAGATTACCAATAACCATTAGGAGGTATTATACATCACCCAAAGGGAACAAATGCCTCACACTTATAGGTACATTCACAAGCATTAATCATTTTTTTTTAATTACAAAAAGGCTAGAAAACTCTTAATTCTATGAAATAATCCAAGAAAACCAATGTTAAAAAACTGAAAGTACCCATGGGCACAAAAAAGTTAGAATTAGGCAAAAAAAAAAAAAAATTGTTCCTCAAAGTTAGGAGGGCAATTATAATGTAAAAAAAAATATAAAAATTTAAAAATACCCCTTAAACATTAGGTGCGTTTTTTTTTTCCCAAGAGTATGAAAGTAATTGTATTATACAATAAATATATAAAAATACAATTCTACCTCTAGGAGGGCAATTATAATGTAAAAAAAAATATAAAAATTTAAAAATACCCCTTAAACATTAGGTGCGTTTTTTTTTTCCCAAGAGTATGAAAGTAATTGTATTATACAATAAATATATAAAAATACAATTCTACCTCTAAATACAAGTGTTTATTTTTTTGGTCATTAAATGACTCATTACTCGGTTTCACTATTGATGATGAGTCTTAGTTTTATTTGCAATACGGCGAATGCCTCAACCCTTTTCCATTTTTCTGTGCTCTTTTTGTTAATCTTATTTTTCTATCAGTCCTTGTATCAGGGTTAAAAGGACTTACTTTCCACTAAAATTAATCATAAAGCAAACAGTGACCCGAAATTATTTTTGTTAATCTCATTTTTCTATCAGTCCTTGTATCAGGGTTATTTGTTAATCTTATTTTTCTATCAGTCCTTGTATCAGGGTTAAAAGGGCTTACTTTCCACTAAAATCAATCATAAAGCAAACAGTGACCCGAAATTATCACTTGACACTAATCCTAGCATCCTATTCTTTTTTTTAACAACTGCGATAACCCTAAGAGAAAAAAAATTCACACAACAGTGTCAAACTGCCAATTTCTTCTTCTTTTTTAGGAAGAGTTGAACATTTCATTCAACCGACCTAACTAATTGGCTTTAATTTAACTAAACAGCTCTCAAGATCATGAACCTTTTTTTTCTCTCTTGCTTCTTGTTTCCCAAGCATGATAGATTCACTCTATTCTGTGTCACGGAGGACCTTGAAAAAACCTTTAGCTTGCTGATGTAGGAACAAATCATTGACCACTTCAACGCTCAAGGTAATCTCGTATGGAGTTCAACAACTTTTCATCTACCTACAAAAGTTATCACGGCTGAGGAATAGGGGCCTTGTCAGAACACGATTTGACTTCCTGAATCACCGAGCCATATTAGAAGCTGTGTGGAGAAGACAAGAAAAATCAAGAACAGATTTCACATTCTTCACACATTGACTGAATAAAGTTTGTGTACAGACATTTACACGACAACATATATGAATATTTATCCTTTCCCTGTATTCTGATGAATATTCAATTCAAGACAGACCTCTTTTTTGCTGATAATGAAAGGTCTTAAAAAGTTAGCAACACAAAAATTCAGTTATCATAGTTTTTAAGTCACGCCTCAAGAATGTCCTCTCCACTAAGAACCCGCTTAGGAACCAAGTGCAACCTGCTTTTCCTTCATGTTTTTCATTTGGAAAAGCAGGTTGCACCTGGCAACCTGGTTCAGGTAGCGCTGTGGATGCAACCTCTAATTCAAACAGAGCCTAAACTGAATGCTTGATGGTCCATGGATTTCCTATAGAACAACAATGGTCATAATTCACATAAATAGGGAAAATAAAATACAAGTATAGACTTCGCAAATTTGTGCTTCGGATGACGACTCAATAAATCCATGTTATAGAAAATTCCTTCATTTGTTAAAGATCTTATATCAACCCAACCGCTGTCTTACCTATCAAGGATCCTACTTTGTCACTCAGTTCTCAATCAAGGGTCGTACTTTCAATTAAATCCTTTAGTCTTGTACTTTCTTTTCAAGTAGTAGGAGTTGGTAGGCATAGAAAGTTTAAGAAGTAAAACATACTTCCTTCCCCAAACTACACTATACCTAGCAAGGTTAGACATATTGCTCGTCCTAAACTACATAAAAAATGTCCATCTGGGAACTGCAAGAGAAATTGGCCACCAAGCCCTTGTGTTGTTTAGAAGTTTCAACAGTCATATACTATGCATTAAGTAAAAGTCTATGTGATGGTATCACACTGTTAGACCCATCTGGAAGTTCCGCTTTTTCTAGCAAACTTCTTCCCTTTCAATTAAGAAAGAATTCTCCGGGAATAAATGCAATAATGAAAATAACTTTATACAACATGTGCATGCATGCTCAATTATCTTTGAAAGTATCAGTTACCAAACAGAAAACAAAAGAAAAGAGAAGGGGCTATCAGAGATAAAATATTAAAAAAATGTGAGTTAAAAAATCATTATAAAATATTCAGAATATAATTAAGGAGTCATGCTGCCGAAATTATCAATCCATTGTGCTGGTTTACAAAGAGTTGATCTGTGCTAACATCCTCAATTGAACCCGGATGAGAAGCTCTGGGAACTTACAAACGAAGTATTCAAGCACACAAGCAGACAACGCAACTGAGTATTCAAGCAGAGAAACAGATTTAGATCTCTGCCCAAGTTTTAACAGTAAGCACAATAAAGTGTTTAAGTGGATCAGCAAGGTCTTTCTAATATGCAGTCTCCGTTGTGTTGTTTTTATAAGAGCCAGGCTGCTTTTTTTAAACTAGACTAACTGAACCAAGAAAAAAGCTCATGGGACCCTACCAAAAGGTGTTACAGTACAGAAACAAAAAGCACAATAAAATCCGAGGAAAGTTAGCAGAAGTAATGAAGTCAAATTATTATTATCTTCTGTATGAAAACAGAAGCTCATTAAATAAATAAAAAGGAAAATTCCAGGCAATCTAATTATAAACAGATCCAAACAGTTTGCAGTTCCAAAACCCTTCAAATAATTACACTAACCAAGGGACTATCAAGACACAGGAAAAAATTTAAAGAGAAACTGTCACTTGTATACAATGTCCCCTCCCATGTACCATGATTGGCAAGAAAGAAAACTTGTTGAGTAAGGGCAATTAATACCTGGAACCGATGAGGCCTATGTCTTGCTCTTGAACAGAAATCAATGAAAAGCTGCTGCATAAACCTCTTACAAGTCTGCTTGCACTTATACTTCCAAAGAATCTCTTTAATTATGGTATGTAGCAATAAATTACAGGTGCTAGAAAACTTTCCTCAGTGGGATTTCAGTGTAGCATGACCAGTATCACCCAAATGCTTATGTAATTTATTCCTGCCAATAAAAGGGATACAGTAAGAATTTCTCCGTAAAATTGGGGAGGGTAAAAAGGAGAACAAATAAACCAGAGAACTAAAAAATAAAGTAGCAGATAAGAAATGAGTCATGCAGACCTGGATTCAAATTCTACTCCACATGTATCACACACATTACCAGAATCCTTAGAAATTGCCTGGGTTAGAATACAGCTGAGATAATTAGACAACCCAAAACCATAACTAATAGAATAATTCGCAAGTGCAGCATCTGAAACTAAGAAATTCTGTGCTTATTAATGAATAAATACCCACAAACATCACCAGCAAGTATCTCAATAAATGTACGTCAACAACTATAGTTTTTGCAAGATGGTAAAACAATACTTATGGCACTAGTTCATAATTCCACATATTAGCATAACTACTAGTGATAATTAGGGGTTATTAAAAGTTGTTTTGAAAAAAGTATATTAAGAACTACAATAAAAAAACCTGAAAGAAAATAATGAATGAGCAAACATACAAAATGAACTCCCTACCTTTCCTTTCTTGCCTTTAGACAACTTCTTTGATTTCACATTTGCTTCCTTCTTTGCAGCCCCTTTCTTCTTGGAAGATTGGTTTGAGCTCTTGCCAGTTTTCCCTAAATGATCATCAATTTTACCATCATTCTCATCCTCCACAAAAGAATTAGAAGCAGGCTCCTTGTTTTGTTCATCATCACACCCATTAGTTTCTTCATTGGCACTCTTGCTTTCATCAATGTCGCTTGTAACACCTTCACCACCATTGTTCCAACCCCTCATTTTCTTGCCTCTTCTCCTAGTCTTCCGGTTATTATATTCCATAACCTCAGCCTCTTTTGCATCCTCAACTTCCTGTGGAAACTCCTCATTCGTATGCCTTGAACCCCTACTTTTCCTACTTCTGTGCCCCGACATCATTGCTTCAAGTACGCTCATTTCCTCCCCCTCCTCATCCTCTACATTCCCATTCTTCTCGTCAATCCCATCCATGTCATCAGCATCAAAAAACCCATCTTCTTTATCACTTGAATACAGAACCTCAGCGCCATTCCCTTCCCGCTGTATTTTAAAATCCTCTTTAAACATCTCCTCTATTTCATCCACGTCCTCATTCTTCTCCAGCTCATCCTCCTCGATATCTTCCCTCTCGTCATCTTCACCCTGAAACGAGTCCCTCAACTCAGCAACCTTCTCCTTATGCTTCTTTGACTGTTCATGATTCTTCCATTGCTTCTCACTCTTAAACTTCTTCCCACACACGACACAATACAACTCCTTCCCTCCATTACCCTTCTTCCCCTTATCCTCGTCTTCCTCAAAACCCTCCATTCCATCCACCTCCTCTTCATTCACCCTCGCCCACTCCGGTTCCTCATACGCTCTCAACCTCTCCATCTTCTCGCTCTCCAACTTTTTCTTCCTCTCCTTCTCCTCCTCCTTCTTCCTCTCCATCTCAGCATTCTTTTTAACAACCATATCAATCACCCTCTTATCCCTCTTCTTAACAAACTCCCCCAACCCCCTCACAGTTTCATTATACTCCCGTCTCGCCTTCTTCCTCAACTTCTTATTTTCCTCCTCCATAACCCTCCTCGATTTCCTATTCGGCCCCGCCATTACATCATACTGATCAACCCAACAAAAATCCATAACAGTGCTAAACCCCAACCAATAATTATAAAAAGCCGAAACCTGCGCATAATCACTCTGCAAACTCCCCATCAACGGAGCCTCCCTAACACTATCCAATCCTAACCCTAATTTCCTACAAAAATTAACCTCATTCGCATAAATCTTATCAAAAACATCAGAATAAACCTTATAAAAACCTCTTCCAGAATCAGTATAACCCGAGTAGACAGTGTTGGAGAAGAAAGAGAACAAATTAGGAATGACCGAGTCAGGGACCGAGTTACCAGAATTGGGATCGGAGAAGAGGATTTGAGAACGGTGAGAATCGTACCAAGCTCGTTCTTTGGGATCGGAGAGGACCTCGTAAGCCTGAACAAGCTCTTGAAATTGAGCAGTAGCCTCGGCTTGGCTTAAGCCAGATTGGAGAAGCTTGTCAGGATGGCGCCGGAGAGCAAGCTTTTTAAAAGCCGAACGGATTTCTTCAGGCGACGAATCGCGTGATACACCAAGCACCTCGTAATGGCATCGCAGCTGATTTGATGCCATTGATATTTCTTTTATTTAGTGTATTGTTAGGGTTTAGGGAGGGATGGGGAAGAGAAGCAAGACAGGCCGGCTATGAATGAGAGAAAATTCTAAGTTTCTTATCAGAGAGTTCAGCTTCCCCCCCCCAATATAAATACTAACTATTTAACGCGGGTTGTATATAGGCTATTTAGATGTTTTTTATATATATATAAAACAAATTTAAAATATAAATAAAAAATATATGCAAACATTCAATTAAATCATTTGATAATAATCATTTGTAAATAAAAATATAAAAAATAAATATAAATTAAGATATTTATCGTTTGTTAAATTTTTTTATTTAAATCAATAAAAAATAATAAAAATAAAAATACATATAAAACTAATTGAAAAAACTAATACCTTAAAACAAATATTACTCAAAGTTAAACATATTAAAAATAAATATTTTTTGTTCTGAAAAATAAAAAAAATTATCGATAAATTAGAATAATATCTCCAAAAATCAAATACAAACAAAAAGATTTTTTTAAAAAAATTATATTCAAAAAAGCATGTAAAACCTATGATATAAATCATAAGATCGAGATAAACCTATTTAAAAAATTAAAAATAATCAAAAAACCAATATTTATTAAAAATAAATTAATGTTGAATAACAAGATTATAAAAGATAATTGAAAAAAAAAAGATGTCAGATGACATTAACTTTTTAATCTCGGGTTGAGTTATTAGATCCTAATAAGTACGCGCCAACATCTTTTTTTGAATAAAATAATTAAAAATTCAACATAAAAATATTAAAAAACCCCAATGACCTTGAGATTATAGAAAAACTCATGTAAAAAGACAAATGTACCTCTTAATACATACCTTAATTTTTAAGGTTAAATATGTAAATGTATATAAAGAACGAGAAAGAAAAGGCATTGGTCAATAAGTTTATTTTTTTTTTATCCTAGTGGTAAAGAAGCATTTTTACAAATTAAAAGTTTATAAAACTATGAAAAAACTTTTGGTCAACAATTTTAATTTTTGTTAACCTTAAATTAAAACAATAGGTGGATTGTATAAAAAATCTAGAAAAGACTAGCATACCCCCAACAATCTTATAATGACCAATGAGCAAGTGGAAAAGACTAAATCACCCAAATACAATTCAAGTAAGGTCAGATTTAAATTTTAATGTAAAATTTTTTATTGTTTAATTTTACATCATTGAGCATAACTTTCAACACAGCCATTGGATTGAGTTGATATTTTTACAGAATTTTCTGGACATGCTATTATACATTACATTAAGATTTCAAGTAAATTAGAGTTCAAAAAAAGATTATTTCATAAGGTCAAATTTAACTTACAAAACTTGTCAAATTTGTATGTCTGGACTTTCATCTACTATTTAGACTATATCTAGATCTAAAGAAGTAATTGTACGAAGATTATAACTATATTGGAAAGTAGACATTCATAATTTTTCAGTGATATATGGTAGGCATCTTAATTCATCCGGACAAAAGAAAATAATGTGTTTAAAGAGGGGACTGAAATCTGTCAGGATGTGTGAAAATTGAAGAAACATTATTTTTTTTGTGTATTATGGATTCTAGTAAATACAAAGATTCCTTAATTCTCTTGAAAATATGACACGACCAAAAGATTAATGTCTTCGTCCAGGTACAGGAGTGTTGAAGTAATAAATAACCCAGCAAAACCGAGATCGAACTACAAGGAGGTTAATTTATAAATTATAAATAATAGCAATACAATACAGGGAGGTTGATTTATAAATTATAAATAATAGCAATACAACAACAACAA